>NC_056751.1:125643065-125868065 GCF_019279795.1 Protopterus annectens | reverse complement strand
ATGTTATATGGGTTGGAGACAGTGGCATTGACAAAAAGGCAGGAGTTTGAGCTGGATGTGGCAGAATTAAAGATGTTAAGATTTGCACAAGGGTGGACAGGATTAGGAATAAGTATATTAGAGGGTCAGCCCAGGTTGGAAGGTTAGGAGACAAAGCCAGAGAGGCACGATTACGTTGGTTTGGACATGTGATGAGGAGTGATGCTGAGTATATTGGGGGAAAAAGAAGCTAAGGATGAAGCTACCAGGTAACAAGAAAAGAGGAAGGCCTAAGATAAGGTTTATGGATGTGGTGAGAGGACATGCAGGTGGTTGGTGTGAGAGCAAGATTCAGAGGACAGGAAGAAATGGAAACAGGTTATCTGCTGTGGTGACCCCTGATGGGAACAGCCGAAAGAAGATGATATATTTGTACATATATATTGTACACATACATGTGTACACATTTATATATATATATATATATATATATATATACATATACACACACACACACACATATACATATACACATATATACACACAAACACATATATACATGCTAGGTCTGATCACCTATATAACTGCAGCAGTAATTTTTAAATAAAGGTAGGTTATCTAGCCAAGTATTTTTGGACCAATGGTGTAAGTATACACTTGGTGACAAGAATCCAGTGTTTTAATTCTGTCTGGGGTTACTGTTTTATTCAGTTAACAGTTGCCTTTAATGGATGAATGGCTAGTTTGTTAAATGAAGCAACTGTCTTGATTGGTGGTTGCAGACATTTGACTGGTTTGAGTAATTGTCCTGGAAGACAAATTATTGTAAACTAGTGTTATGTTATCTGAAGTCCCACCATAGAGTGGGATGAAAAGCACTTCAATAAAATAGTTGGTTTTTATTCTAGAGTGCCACTTTGCATTCTTTGGGCAGTTTTTCACTCATTAAAAGCATATATTTATGGTAAAACCCTAACTTGGTATAAAAAAATTCAGAGGATGGGATTCTGAATTTTTGGATCTACAATCCAGATCTGAAGGGCAGAGCCCGAAAGCGCTTATTTGTGTTAAAAACTGCTTGTTGAATTTTGCCTTGTCATATTAAATTAGTGTTTTATCGAAGGATTATGGTGGTCTACATTGGTTTGTTCACTACAATCCAAACTTGTCAGTAAAAGCTGGAAAAAATCAAAATAATTTTTAGATGAAAAAGTTGTAGTAAACTAATACAAAATTCTAACAAATCTAGTTTAGCTTTAGAAAAACTAAAAAAAATACCTTGGCCACTTCTCTCAAATATCTACATAATTTATCAAGAATCAAAATACAATCAAAAACCATTAAAAAAATCTTCCATGGAGAAGAGGAAAAATGTTGCAGATATGAGACATTAATGCCTACAGAAATCACTGTATGGAACATTTCCAAAAAGAAAATGTACATATCAATTAAATCTGGATGAAATGTTGAAATATAAAAATACCAGAAAAATTTAACTTAGATCTGCAAGCACCCATATCCTACAAAGAAATTACAGATGCAATATAACAGGGTAAAAATAAAGCTCCATGTATACATGGCATAATTATGGAAATATATAAACTTTTTCCTTCAAATATACTATCCCTCTTCCATACAACTATTAGAATTTGTCAAGCTTTAATACCACCTTCTTGGAGATATTCCTTTATCCTACCAATCCTGAAAGGAAAACAAATCCACAAACCTCTGTACCTCAGACCTATATCATTATTAAATATTGACCAAGATATTTATAATATTAACAGAATGAAAATACCACTATTCAAAGCAAATTATCAAACTGGATTTATATATCAGACAATATTACAAGGATAATTTCTTACAGATGTTAAAGAAAATAAACTCAATTGGCTTAAATACAGAGAAAGCCTTTGATTCCCTAAATTGGGAACTATTTATTCAAAATTCTGGTGTTTTGAATTTCCTCCTTCCTTTGTTCATCTACTAAAGTATTTAGACAAATAATTTAGCGTATGTTAAGCTATGTCCTTTCACCTCTGAATCTATACATATAACAAAGGGCACTAAACAAGGATGCCCCATGTCACCAAATCTATTTGCTTTGGCTATTTAAATATTGGCAGATTCAATACATAATACAAAAATCAAAAGAGTAGATAATTACGAATACAATTCTAAAGTACTGCTCTTTGCTGACATTAACAACCAATACAAAACACATTAGAATAATTCGTCTCAAAAAACTACAATATCAATACAATTAAAATTTGTTGAAAAGTGGAACAAAATATTAACATTTGAAAATAGACTACAGTTAATAAAAATGGTTTTATTACCCAGGATTCTATATATAGCTTTGGCAATAAAACTGTTACCAGAAAGGAATATACTCAAACTCATGCTTAATAAAATTTGTATGGTTTCCCATTATGAACAGAATAGCTTTAATATATCATATCAGACCATGGAAACTTTAAACATTCCTGTTATAGAAACATATATAAAAGCATCAATATCAAACAATCTCAGATTGGATAAGTCCAAGTTTTTCTGCAAATTGGAAAGAATTACTAACAAATGAATTTGATTTACAAAAACATTTCAAACTGATAATTTGCCATGGCACATTATGCAATATAACATAACTAAGCCCATTAAAGCTCATGATTAATTACATTGACTCATTTAGGAAAATTGTTAAAGCAAATAGATTTAAAAATCTGGTTTGATCTTTTACCACCATTTATAGTTACAAAGAGGTATCCACGTAATATACAGAGAAATAATTCCTGAGAACAGAAGGGGTTTGTGGGTTTCAATGTTATCAAAACTAAAAGTTCTGGATATGCAAACAAATATACAAGATTGGCTAACTATGCAAAGCATTCTGACGTAGTTGCAAGATTTATGCAGAATTAGTAATTCATTTAAAGAAATACCTATATGAAATCATAATGATTATGACATGGGAAATAGTAATTCAAAATTTTACAAGATATTGATAAATTAAAAATCCCAAATCCTCATATTGGAATTGTATAACAAAAGGACACTCGTTATGGCTAACTGAAGAAATTAAATCAAATATTTTATATCAACACGTACATCCTTTACACAATACTGGAAAGTTTGTAATTGGAAATGCTTGCACAGAGCATTCTTAACTCGACAGAATTACTAAAATTAAATTCTTCCACAAAAGGAATATGTTGGAGGTGTGAGCAAATACACAATGCAGACTGGAATCACATTTTATTAGACTTAAAATTAAGCCATACAAGCTTTAAAGAATCATTTAACTTATCTAAAGCTCTAGTATTAAGTGTACAAAGGTCCTTGTTTGAATGAGTCAAGTATGTATCTAGTATGGACAATACTTGCAATCTCAAGTGTATAAGACGGAATACAAATACAGACTATTGAAGACTTCTACAGCCTACTGAAGACTTCTACAGCATGGTTGGAAATCAAAATTAAATAAAGGATTTATCCTAAGCCATTTATTAACAATCCATGGAAAAAAGTCTCTTCATTGATTGACACTACAACAGAACAGATTCACTCTGATAACTGGACTGTTATACCTATAATTTTATATATTGAGCTCTGTTATATTGTCAGGCTGATGTAAATAGTGTACTTAGTTTGTAAGATGTTATATACAAATACTATGGAATTTATTCAACTATTTAAAAAAAAAATTTGAGAAAAGAAAATACACCCCTGGGATTCCAACAGTGTCCCTGCTGGACAGGGGCTTTGGGTTTAACTTGTCTAAACATGGGCTAAACTCTTGACTAGCCTTATAAGGGCCTCAGGGTCAACAGCCTAGTAACTTCCTATGATCACATGATCCAAGACTAACAACAAGATTTCATTCCAAGGCTGGCTTGAACTCCCTCACCTCCTTCAATGGTAATCAACTCTCTCGCCCACAAACTAGTAAATCATCCACTAAATGTCCCATTCCTCCAGAATCTACTCCAACCCTATCACACCACCAGACCACTAAGATCCAGCAACAAAAATCACTTGCAGATCACGAAGCCAATAACTCTGCTGGTGAAGCACTATTCTCTTGCACCATAGCCAAATTATGGAACTCCCTCCCACCCAAAATTACCTCTGTACCATCATGCACCCACTTCAAAACTTTACTAAAAGCGCACCTAAAAACATGTTGGCTATGCCCTTGCAACTCCCACTCTATCACCCTCCTAATCCAACCACTACACCTTTCTTTCCACTCCACTAACTACTTTGATTATAGCAAGCTCAGATGCTCATAAGCCAGTTTTTATTATACAGCAGGAACTTCTTCTTGTAACATTTGTTAATATCTGTTATGTACTTCACAGATAAAGATTCTAGTTGTCTACTGATGTACTATGTTCATCTGTAAATATGTTGTAATTGCTATGTAAATTGCTCATCGCCATGTAATCCAATGTAACTACATACTGTGGAGCTTTTCTCCCTGGGCCTCCGCTGAAAATGGACCTACGTCCAGTCGGACACTCCCAGTCAACAGATATAAATTCATTAAACACTAATATACAGAGATCATGAAGAGCATAACAGTATAGTCCTTTCCAATGAAGACTGGATGAAAAAACTATACGTAGTCTTTTACGGCCAATCTGAAAATTTATGGAATCTAAAGCTAAACTTATTTGAATTGCCAGGAAGAGAAACGCGATGAGAAAGCTCAATGTTTGCACAGCATTTCAACAGTTCCACTCCATGTATTTTTTTTTTTAATACAGAAACTGCAAATGTTAAGGTTTTAGTTTACATACTGATGTGCCTATTCAAATGCTTTTGCCAGCTGTCTGCATTTTTACAACCATAGCTTCTTGGCTTGGACAAAGTCTCACTAATTTGGGATACATGTGTGAGACCTAGAACACTGCAGGCAAAAAAATGTTTATGGATCTCATAGTAGGCTGGTCTCCAAATCCACTGCTTGGTTATCAGTTTGACTGGACCTGTTGTCAGTGTACCCACTGCAATTAAAATGAACTGCATATTTATACTTCTTGATAAAGTTAATTTGTAGAATATTTTTGTAATATAGGTCTGTATTCTTGGAATGTTGTACTTAATTCAAATCTACATTTATAGATTTTAGTTTCATATACATTACTGTTTTTGCAGTCCTAGAATTCAAGATCCTTACCTCCACACTTTACCATCTGAAAAGTGCTCCAATTCCCAAACTTCAGATCTTATTTGCATCTCTGGATCACAATTTTCAATTAAGGCTTCAATGCATGCACAAAGTGCCTTGTACCAGTAATTGCCTTTTACAGACAATTGCCCCATTTTAGCAGAATTTTAAAATTCCTGAACATACCTTCTCTTTGTAATGTTATTCAAAAACCTAGGATTCAAGCTTGAAAAATTATACGCACATCTTCTGTTGGTTTCTTGTTACTTTAATTAGTATACATGCATACCACAGTATATTAACTATTTACTGTGACCAACTACTTTCTATTACTGTATCATACTAAGTACAATAAATACAGTGAGAGACTGCTCCAGTTAATGTTTTACTATTATACTCTTCTTTTGGGTCTACAAGCATGCAATACAAATACTGTCAGCCTTCTATGGCAAATTCCCAGAGCTTATTTTTACACACTCATACAGAGTCTGATGTATTGTCCCAAAGTCTGATGTGGAACAGTTTTCTGTTTGTATAAGTTTCTTTGTTCCCTTGTCCTTGGTTCTTTGCAGTTTGATGATCCATTGAAAGACTTCTGAAAACTCGATGTTCCAAAGTTCTTACTGATGTTCCTCATCTTGCTGATGTCTTCTGGCAATACTATTTTAACAAAGTTTGTTTCTCAATAACATATTCCTTTTTCTGCATGGATGCCAAAATCTAAACTTTTGCCAGCACACTTGTTCAGCAATTTATACCATTTCTAAATTAACCCTTTATATTTCATTTTGCTCTATATTCTTGCAGCTTTTTTTTCCAAGCTAATAATCATGCTAACAGTTTAAATGGAGACAATACTATTAGTTTCCCCTTTTTATATATTTTGAGGAATGGATTAAACTTTAAAGAAAAGACTGCATTTGTTTCTTCAGCATTGCTATTTACAGTACTTTTTATGCCGACTATCATGACTTGAGTTATTGCAACTCTTCGTAACCTGCAGCGTATAAAACAATTCCAATCTGTCAATGACCCCTAAAACTAACAGGATGTATTAACCAATTTAGCAATTGTCTCATCCTCTGAATATGTCCCACCAATTATGGGCAGTGTCAGCTTCAGTTTTTTCCTTTTACTATTAACACTGGGTTATTTGAAACCCCACATACAAACTGAGGTGCCACTAACATTGAAATTTGAAGGCAATATTGTCCATTTACAAATTGTTTAATTAGTACTAAATTATAATGTCTATCAAAGATACTTGTAATGACTTAATACGATTCCATTGTGCTTGTAAATGTGCTTGTTAATGTGCAATCTGAGATCTTGTTCTACTAGTTTTCATACCAAGCTCTTAAACCTGCATTTGGTATCTTTAAACCTTGGAAATGTAATTCTGAAGTGCAATATTGTTTTTTGGTATTGTCCTATCACAGTACAAGTGGATGATATTTTTACCATTTGATCTGCAAGTACTGACCTGTTACACAAAATTGTAAGTATTTCAACCCATGGTCCTTTTCCTTGTATTACTGTGTTTATACAAATAGAGTATTGATAGAAATCATACCCTTTTCTTCCCTGTTTATTTTTGTGTTATTGCCTGCACACTGACTTTTGCATGATGTCTTCCCTGGTCAGAACGGTTACATTTTCGATGCAATTTACAGCATCTAATAAAGCTAGAGCTGTTTGAAATGTTTGTCAGAATGTATATGCCTGACCTTGTTCAGCTAACCATGTTGTTTGTGTTAAATGTTATTCCCAGATTCCCTCGGTTTGGCATTTTTTTGTTTAAAATGATGGAGAAAATGCAGATCTCACAGCTGGATTTTTATCTAGTCCTTGAATCATTTTTCAGACACTGAACATTTAGCTCATCTCAAGCTGTACCAGTATGAATGCTGTTTTAAAGGTTTAAACCTTTTAATATATGTATGCTAGCATTGTCCCACTGTACTCTTCCCTCATTAGACCCATTATAGAATACAACACCCCATGTGGTATGTACCTCTCAAGACATCTGCAACAACTGGAAAGGCCACAGAAATAACTCACTAAAAGAATCACAGGCCTAAAGCAGATGCCCTATGCCGACTGTAAAAAACTCCTATACTCTTGTTGCATAGAGTCTACGCAGAGGCAATCTCTGCTTAAAACATACAAGGCCATGTCAAACCCAGAGCTGTTGGACATGCTACACCAAGAAATCCCAATCCCTCAGACACGCGCTCCGGGGATCTAAACCTTGTCATCAAAATTATGAAAATATGCTGGAGGGATAGGTTCCTGACCCAGAGACTCCCCAGACTCTAACAGACTGCCCATACATGTCAAGCAGAGTGCCACTGACCCTCTTCAAAAGGAACCCTGATTGGATGGGAGATAGGAAATTCATACCGGGGATCATATCAGTGAGTATATATTTAACTAGCAAATAGATGTGCACATGCATTTATACAATTTTTTAAACACATCACTGTATAAATCCCCTCATATTAAATACAAAACTACTTTTCATTGCTATTAACTAGAAACAAATTGGGGAACAAAACCTTAAGTTTTTTTGCTACAGCAAGTTTATATTGTCAACACAAGCATTACTATTAGAACTGGATGAATATGACTTTATACAGTGATGTTTTATACAGTAAGACAATGCTTGATTTTATTGCAAAGGCATTACAGTCTTGTTTTATGAAAAAATGTCACAACTGTCAAGCTTTGACTAGTTACTTTATTTATATAGATAAACTATTTACTATATACTGTACAGAATACACTTGTACAGATTTTTTGCTTTGTACATACATGGCTGTAATGTACACAGTCCAGCCTGCAAATTACATCACTTGAAAATGCATTTTTGGTATTAACACTTGGTACCTCCCTTTTGCAGCACTGTGCACACAGTGTAAAATAGAAAGCATGCCCTTCCTCCTGTAGTATACATTTTATTGCAGTATTGTTTATTTGCTTTATGCTGAGAACTGAATGTATGCTTGCCCTTTGGCTGTTACCTAGACTGACATTTTGGTCTTAAAGCTTTTGCTGTTCCCTATACTGTCAAAGTTGTAGTAGGAATTGCTTTTACCCATTTTGAAAAGATGTTTACTGTTACTAGCAGCTATTTGTACCCTCCCTTTTTGTAAAGGGACCTGCATAATTTATTTTAACTGCATACCATAGCCCATGTACTGACTGTACTCAGTATTGACTTGCAAACAGATTGAGATGTATGCACAACTGTGACATCTTATTACATTTACCAAACAGGATTTTTGTAGACTTTGTGCTTTTTGCTTAATGCTGCATGTGAATATTTAATGTTTTAGTAACAGTGTTTTAGAAAAATGTAAGCCATTTGGGCCTGGCAACCAGTCTTGTTTCTTGATCTTATACATTTTGGTACCAGTAACATTTTACCTTATTCCTTGCAACTACCCATTCCAGCCTGGAAAGATTTCAGCTCATACTTTCTGCACATTCCAAACGCTTAACCCACAACCTTTAGCAATTACTCGTACCTTTATTCATTAATATACTTGCAACTTGATATAAACATTTGTAATTTGACTAAGCATGCATAGTAGGTGGATTGGACACTAAAATTCATCCTAGGTGTGACTGTGTGCGCCTTGTGGAACATGGGTGCCAGGCTGGCAACTCGACACCGTAAATCTCCACTGCCAATCATGAGCAGACAGGTGATCTGCTGTGGTGACCCCTAACCAGGAAAAGCTGAAAGATGCATAATATATTGCTTTAGAATACTGTTTTTGCTGGAGTGTCTATTTTTTATATTCTGCAATTACAAAATATTGTAAGAAACATTTACATGATTTACATCTGCTGTACCTTAGGTGAAAAGAAAATGCATGTCAGTCTTGTGACGCCATGTCTTTACTGCGTTTAACTACTCTGATATTGGATTTCTATGCCCCAGAACAGTTTTATTTGAAACGGTTTTAAAACCACGATTTAAGTGCCTTGCTTTAACTGAAACTTTTTGCAGTGTACACTTAACCCATTATTTAAATGTAGAATAGTAAGTCGCAAATTTTTTATCAGCATAGTTGATGGCTGTTGCTTTAACTCTTTACTAACCAAATTCTGTCTTGTGATTTTGCACGGGTTGCCATTTTTTAGTATTTTGTTCTGCTGACTTTAAAGCTCTTATGCACTTTTGAAAAAGTTTGCATATGTTGCCTGAAGTCATAGTTTATCTTTGTCAGTTCACCATGAACCTCATCTCTGTTCTTATCCATTTTATAATGTGCAGCGTTTTTTATGCCACATGACTATGGCAAATTCCCAGAGCTTATTTTTACACACATTTATAGAGTGATTTTTTTTTCCCCAAAGTCTGATGTATAACAGTTTTCTTTGTTCCCTTGTCCTTGGTTCTTTGTAGTTCGATGATCCATGGAAAGACTTCTGAAAACTCAATGTTCCGTTATCTTACTGATGTTGCTCCTTATCCTGACATCTTCTGGCCATAGCTATTTTTACAAAGATGGTTTCTCAATGACATACTCCTTTTTCTGCATGGATGTCAATCTAAGCTCTTTTTGCCAGCACACTTTCAGCATTTTATACTATTTCTAAATTAACCCTTTATATTTCATTTTGCTCTATATTATTCTTGCAGCTTTTTTTCCAAGCTAATAATCATGCTAACAGTTTAAATGGAGACATAATACTATTTCTCTTACAAAATGCATCCATTGTCTTCTTACAGGCTGACTTTTCTGGTGAGCAAATACCTTATGATGGCATACCTTCTGCCAGAAAAGGTGTACCATTATTTTTAATTCTTTAATCTGGATCACTGGCTTATGACCACAGCAAGCTATTACTTCATGATCCTAGGTAATATGGCATCTATCCTCGTTTCCATAGCCAGGCTGCAATATGAAAGCTCGGTGGTTCCTCAGATCAGCCGAGACCCAGCACGGGTCTTAATGCTGGATTTTGTTAAAAGGAACTCTTGTGGTGGGCAAACCAGGCCTAGCTCAAAGTTCACCCTTTCTCCCCAACTTGGAGAGATGCTTCAGATTTTGCCTAGATGTGTCCAAAGGAATAAAGGTTCAAGGAACTTTGGATCTTTCATAAACCAAGGAAATGAAGACATTGATAAATTCATTAAGAGCCTTACATCAGCTCTGGACTACAAGGCCTCTACTGCTGATTACTGACGGTACACAGGGGAAGCCAGGTCTTACCCCTTATGCAGACTAGCCACAACAGTCTGGAAAAGAGCAAGTCAGCACACTTCCCTCAGGCAGCCTAATATTTAAATCAGGAGCATAGACATTGAGCAAATCCTGGATACTCATGAATAGATGATCCATAGACATCTTCTAGATTACTCCCTATGGAGAATTCCCCAAACACGTTAGAGTTGAAAGAAATTGTGTCAGGACAACTTGCAAAAAAGGCCCTGAAAACGCACTTCCATGGACAGAAGTGTACCTTTATGGCTTTCACTGACATTTCTAAAGATTGAGAACTTCCCAGTTCTAAAAACTCCCTTTTGGCCCATATATTGGTCCCTCCATCTCATGCAACTGGCCAAGGGCAATTACCACAAACTTCCTCAGAGTGGACCTACTCAGGATTTGGGATCACTGATCCACACCAACTTACAGAACCTACATGTTTATGTATGGGTTTTGATCTCATTTAGGCATCTTTTCCTGAAAACATGCAATAAGCGTTAGACTAAAATCCTGTTATTAGAAAATCATACTTGGCAAAGGATCTAGTTGATGCCATAGGAGAGACTAGGACTCCATCCAAAGCAGAGGGGCTCCTCTGATGCCAGTACTTGTGAATAGTTCAAATTACATGAACTGCAATATGGGCCCAGCAACCATTTCTTCTAGTCTGACCACTAGTTCCCCCTTCTCCCATTTTCCTACTAATGTAAAAGAGGCTAAAAGCTTGCCCACCTAGAAAACAAGGTGGCTCTGGAAAAGGAAATTCTTCCACCTCTTGAAGGAACTTTTCAGGATGACCTGAAATTCTTAACATGGAAGACTTTTGCTAACTGACTTTTGCAGAGTCTGCAAGTTACACACTCTTATGTCTAGCCAACCCTTCATCTTCTGTAAAGAAAGGGGGACCTTAAACCCTTCATCTAGGATGCGTTTTTAAACGGACTAAATCAGATCTCTGAATTTTCCTCTCGTGATTTCTGGGTTTGGATTCTTGATACTATTTGGACAAGATGAAGTATGAAGAGTTGCCTGTGGACATAGAAAGGACTTCAGGAATTCTGACCAGGTACATTTCCTTTGAGAGAAAGGGACTTGGTTTCTAAACTACAAATTTCAAAATGGGTGTTCTGTTCAGTTGCTTCCATTGGTTCATAGATTGCTAAGCTAGTGGCTTAAAGGCCCTTACAAGCCTAGCCAATATAACCCAATTTTATCCAACATATGGCCTCAGGGGGCAAAGGATGACATGAATCTGCCTGTGCACTCAGCATCTTAGATTGCCCCCTGTCCATATGGGACATTGGCACTACCCCAGGTATGTATGGGGAACCGCAAATTTATTGATCCAAGATGCATTTGAAGAGGGCCAGGGAAAGGTTCCGCTTAATGTGAATAGGAAGCGTGTTCCAAAGACACAGCAACCTGAAGCATCTGTCTCTCAAGTATGTTTGGAGTCTTTGTAGTTTAGATCCCGAGATAGGGTGACCCTCATTCAACTTATGGATATGAAGCAGCTCCATCAGGGCTGGATTTGCGAGTGCCTTGTAGTTCACTCGGGTCACAAGCAGGAGAGAGTAAAGGGATAGGGCTTTTAGTCCATTCACATAGTTTGTCTACACCTTGATTGCTTGGAGGAAACTCAGAGGTCACTTCAGCTGCTTTAAGTGCCTAGTCAAGAACATGCCAAATGGTGAAATATACCCAATTACTGGTCTGTGGGCCAAGTATAATGGGACTATAATTTCCTTGGATCTGGATGCCATACCTTTACTTAAGGTGTGGCATATAAAAATGCTTTCCTCACCACTGTGGAAACATGTGTACCTAGATCTCGCACCTTTAAGTCTACTACTAGTGTGCTACTGATGTAGCAATTTGCAGTGCACGAGACTCCACAAAGGGTATGAATGCTTTTTTTGCATTGGGTTTTAGGTCATGGTTCTGACAAACATTTGTCACTACATTGAGGGATTCAGTGGTCATCCCCAGCTTGCAGTAGTCAAACTGCCATCCAGAGGCCTTCCACATTAGCCTTGACTTCAGGAGTCAATTCCAAACATGGGTGCTCCCAGCACTGAGCCCCATGGCACACCACCAATAACTGGCCTCTTACTGGATATGGATTCACCCACTTTAACCATGTGTTCTGTATGCAAGTCAATTGGCTATCCATCTGGTGACCTAGGGATTTATGCCCACATTTGTGAGTTTATACCAGAGTGGGGAATTGTGTCAAATGCCTTGGCCAGGTTGAGGTAGGCAGTATGTACCGTTTTACTGTCATACAGGACCTTGGTGACTTTCTCCAAGAAATCCACCAGTTTGTCAGCATGACCTACCCTTGACAAAGCCAAATTATGCCAGGTCCAGTGTCTGGAGGTTTTCTTTGACACTTATCAGGTCCATGGTTATTCTTCCCATGGCTATTTCTCTAGGCGCGCACATTCTACAGTAATAAAAAGTTTATCAAAGTGATATGGACCTATAACCTGTACAATTCAATTGAAAAACAAGTCTGTTAGGGGAATAAAAATAAAAAAACTGTACAATAAGCTGGTTGCACAAGTGTGCACACCCTTAGTCAGAGCACCTTTTGATATAATTACAGCAGTCTTCTTCGGTACCATCAATTAAAGACAGATTAACCCCAAATAATGTTCAGCTGTCCTAGTAGGATTTTCCAGATAATTTACTCAGTTGCCTGCTACAACAAAAGTCATGGCTGAGAGTTTACAAAGCATCAAAAGGAATCTCATTGCTGGAAGGTGTCAGAAAAGGGTACAAAAAATTTTCCACAGCATTGGATATACTATAAAACAGCGAACAGTCAAAATTGGAGAAAATATGGGACAGCGACAACGCAAAGAACTGGACGTACCTCCAAAATTGAGATGAAAACTGGTCAGGTAGGCTGCCAAGAGTCCTACAGCAACACTGAAGGAGCTGCAGGAATTTCTGGCAAGTACTGGTTGTGTACTACAATGTGACAAAGCTCCTGTATTCGCCATATGTCTGGGCTATGGGGTAGGGTTGCAAGACAGAAGCCTCATCTTACAGAAAAACATCCAGGCCCAGCTGAAATTTGCAAAATACACAACTCATTTTCCCCACATGTTTTTGGGAGACTATGGTCTGATGAGACCAAAGCTGAACTTTTTGCCCACAATTTCAAGAGGTACGTTTGGCACAAACACTTGCGGTAAAACATGGTAGCAGTATTGTGCTTTGGGGTTGTTTTTCTTCAAGCTGGAACTGGGGCTTTTGTCAAGGTTGAGGGAATTATGAGCAGTTCCAAATACCAGTCACTTTTGGCCCAGAACCTTCAGCATCTGCTAGAAAGCTGAAGATGAGGAATTTCAGCTTTCAACATGACAATGACGCCAGGCATACATCCAGATCTTTCAACATGACCCCAAGCATACATCCAGATCAACAAAAAGAATAGCTTCACCAGAAGAAAATAAAAAGTTTTGGAATGGACTAGCCGGAGCCCAGACCTAAATCAAATAGAAAAATCTGTGGAATGACCTGAAGAGGGCTGTGCACAAGAGATGCACTTACAATTACAGATTTGGAGTGCTTTTGCAAGGAATAGTGGGCAAATATTGACAAGTCAAGATGTGCCATGCTGAGAGTCCTACCCAAGAAGACTGAATGCTGTAATCAAAATGGGCCTCAAAGTATTAGTTTAAGGGTGTACACACTTATGCAACCAGCTTATTGTACTTTTTATAGTTTTTCCCCCCAACTGATTTGTTATCCAATTGAATTGTACAGGTTATAGGTCACATTAAAATATGGGAAAAGTTTTGAAATGATTTACTGTGGTCTTGTATCACAAAACCTGGCATTTTAACAGGTATGTACACTTTTTATATTACTGTACATACACACACTAGACTGTTCCCCCTTTGAGTCAAGCTTCAGGTTTCACCAGAGATGCACAGACTTCCAGAGCCTTTTGGAAAAGGATTCAACCAAATTGCTGGCTCTAGAACAACTTCTGCACACCTTTTACTAAGCATTACAAAATTTTTTTTCAGGGCCAAAACTGGAGCTTTCTTGGGCTTGTGGATTCTGACCCCATGTCTTCCTCCTTTCTTATCAAGGCTTTGACATCCATACAATGTAGTATAGAAGCTACTTTAACAAATGATCAAATGTTGAATAGTACAGTTGTAACAGTACAGTAAAAGATGTTCAAATAGATTGTTGCTCTACTAAAAATCCTCCCAACACCCCCATATATTGTGTCTTGCATACTCCCCCCCCCGACAGGGGGTTGCTCCCCTCCACTTTTTCCTAATTCTTGTACTTCACTGGTGTGGCATTCTTTAGTGCTTTTATATTACCATCCAAAAATAGAAATGTTTTTACTTTTGATTCATGTGATTTCGGATGCCCATTCATTATCACAAACAATGGAGTCCAATTTATGCAACATAAGTGCGCACCCTTTAAAACTAACCAGATACAATAAAATGCTGAAAATAGAGAACACCCCCACCCAACTCACATGTGATTATCACTAATTCAAGCAAGTGACTACATCTTTGACCCTCATACCCATTAAATCATTACAGGAAGCAGCTGTACAACTTCACCCAAGACCCCAGTACCCAAAATTTCAGGCTAACATGCAAAGGGCTTACACAGATGCTGTTTACTGGGTTTGTCAATGGAGATCAAGGGACAATCTCCAACATATTACTAACATTTTAAACATTCAGTAATACATGGACAATATACATTAATTGCATATTCATGTGAATAATCTGTTTAAACAAAATGTAGGCAATTACAGTATAAAAATACATATGCATTACTAAACAGACCATTTGAAGGTGTATTAGTTGATTTACCAGAAATAATGATAATGTGATTAGAAGTTCAAAGTGGGAGATGAGGGAAGGAACTAGACAGCATATTTTTGAACACCTTTAATCACTTGACAAATTTACATTTATACAAAAGCATATTAAAACATTTCACATATTGCTATCATAACCTAAGCATTATATAATTCAATTCCTGTTTTTAAACCTCTATTAAACCACTCACAACATAAGCAGAGATACATTTATATAAATGACAATGAGCCACACCAACAATTCCAATCCTTCTAAACATTACATAGCTCATTTAAGTCCTGCCTTCTTTTAAACCTTGTTCCTACAATTCCCATGGTTTGTGTAGTTTGCTCCTACCCTTTTCTAAAGATCTCAATTCCGGTTTTATCTGTTACAATACTCGCTACTACTAATAACTGGTTTAGACTGACTTCCATTTTCTAGTAAATTGCTTTGGCAGCCACCATAGAGACAAAGGCCTTACCATGTCAAGGTAATTCTGATCTCCCTTGTCACACCAATCTCCAATAGTCCATCCCACAGGGAATCTTTAAAGTCCTCCAACCCACCACACAGAAAATATGCTCCCAAGTACTTCCCTCCCCCTTCAAACATTTGCAGTCTGAAGAAAACTTCTCTGGTGCCTACTTCTGGTATAAAATATCTATGTAAACATTTCCAAGCAAAAATCCTAAATCTTGTAGCTTTTGTAGTATATTTGGGAGCTGTACATACAATCCTCTCATTGATTCTTTGTGAATTGCTTATCCAATCTCTTCCCAATCCTAACCTCCTCCGATTCTTATAGTTCTGTAATATTCTATATGCTCTAATGATTCTTTTAATGGCAGCCTTCTGTTCTAGATTATACTAAAAACTACCAGTGCTGGGCTTTCGTTTGACACCCCTGTTTCTATCGCTTTGCCTGTACTCCAATATCAATCCTTGATAGGGAAGGCAATCTCTAACCTGCAGTCCAAATCGATTCTTGGCATCTTTGCATTCTGTTACCTTTCCCTCTGTATTTGCTCCCAGTACCTTGGTTCCTTTTCCAGTTCTCCAATTCTAGCCCCCTATTGTCTATATTCCCAATTGCAGTCATCTTATCGGCAGAATCTTTCTCCGTTCCAGATCATAAAATGGTAATACTGTAGATAAGAGGTGTGCAAAGCAGGTTTAGAGAATTTCTATAAATGGCTATAAGGTTTACATTTCAAGTGTAGAGATCGGGTTGAACAGTGTCACAAAGTATATAGCCAAGAGATGCTAGTGAAACTATTCTGACATAGGTAAAGACTGGTTGTGGTATAGGATTCTGAAAGCTATCTTTGGCTTGCCATATTGTCAGATGCTTTTTAATCCAAAGATAACTGCATTCATCCTGGAAATGTATAGCAGCAGATCCACTGATTTGCTTGGTGAAGTTTTAGTTGCATTTTAAATGAGTATTATGAATGGATTCCAGTGGTGAGATATGGTTCTAATGTTCAGCTACACTAAATATAGAATCACCTGATTTGGATATTAGTGATTTTTTTCTACAGCACAATGACATGAAGAGCACAGCATCGAGAGGTTAATAAATCCTATCTGAACTTTGTAGGCCTCGGTTCAGAAAGCTCCCACAACTTGCAGCTTTCTCCACCAAACTGGTATGTTCTGTTACTCTATGCTCACTTTGCTAAGCATTCCAAGAATCAGCCCTTCTTCACGGGGATCTTCAGTCACCCAATAATGTTAAATTACTCATTCAACATTCTCATCTCTGCCCACAATGTTCTCGGTCATTAGAATCACCCGAAGAGTCTACATTTTCTTTACTTCGGCTACTCAGCAGGAAAGATTAATGGAGCCAGCATGCTTGTTCAAATGCTCAATACAGCCATTTAATCTATAATTCAAGTCTAGATTAACAGTGCTTTGCCTCATTCAGCTTCTTTAGATGTGTTCCCATCAGTCTACCTTTTTAATCAACCTCAGGATTCTAATGTCTTAACTTGCACATTTCCTACACACTATCCTAGACAACTAAACATGTCTGATCGCAGGTTTCACTACTTGTGCAACTGGTTAAGCCCAGATTTGTTTCACTGTAAAGTTCAAAACATTAAACTCCGCATTTCTGAAATCTCCAAAAATCAAGCCCTACATTTCCCCTCCATAGAGCTAGTCTTGCTTTGGATAATGTTACTCACCAGGTCTACAATACCCATATATTCCTCATCCATTAGGTTTCACAATACTTCTCTGGCATCAGAAATACCATCTGTGTCTGGTCCATTTCAGAGCACTGACCAGTGCCCCTTATTCTCTACTAGGCAATCCTTCCAGGCACCCTTATACATCAGAAGCTGGCAAAGTTCAGAAAGTTCCACCTGATCCTTTCAGCACCCACCATTCCCCTTCAGGTTTTAGATACTTCAGTCTTACTTGCCCAAGGTAACTGTATGCCTTCTAAAAAACACTGGCCTGATACAAATTCAAAAAGCATCTAGTGGCAGACTCCAGGATACATGGTTTCATCAACCCATTACCATTTTAAAAATAAGTTACGTACTCACCATAACGTTCTGAGTATGTAACTTCATTTGTCAGCAACCTATCGGATCCGATTTGGATCAAAGCCAGCAGTTTTCCTAGCAGAAGATCCGAGCTCCAAGCTCCTCCTCTACCCATAATGCCCTACCTCCCTCTAGCCCTCAGATAGAGTTTGCCATAGTATCACAGAATACTACCATAACACAAGGAAATAACTACCTGAACACCCTAACCGGATGTCATCTGGGAAGTGAAATACAATGATCCTTCAAAGACAAACTACAGGTCAGGGGGATGGAGGGAGGGTTGGTTGCTGAAAAATGAAGTTGCCTACTCAGATGGAACGTTATGGTGAGTACATAGTTAACTTCATTTGATCAAACAAACAAATCGACTGAAGAACCCACAAGAATAAATCCACTCCTGGTGCAGGATAATAAATCTACGGCGCAGCTCGAACAGGCAAATTCTTTTATTGAATAAAATTCCAACACATGTAGTTAAGCGCTTTCATCTGTTTGAATACAGACGACTTCAGAACCAAACACAGATCTCTCAGTTTAAATAACCAATTTGGCGCCAAAAAATCTATTTAAAACCTTAGAGATTGTTTTTTGATTGTGCACACAGTACTTTCTAATATATAATAAATCCAAATGCAGCATATATATATATATATATATATATATATATATATATATATATATATATATATATATATATATAGTAAAATACAATACAAAAAGAAACAATTTAATGTCTAAAATTTATATATTATAAAAATATATATAATATATATGTATATGTTGCTCCTAAAAGATTTGCCATGACATACACATTTTATTCAAGTATTAAGAAAGGTTTTACACTAATACTATCATTGATGCCTGGAAATCTAGTGGCATCCGTGTACATCTGCCACTTGCTTTCATCATAGCTAAATACCCTTTCCAGTTCCCGCAGCATACCCTTTCCAGTTCCCGCAGCATACACCACTGTCAATCTGTTCAATAGAGAATTTAAAATTGTGTTAATACCCTTTGCTGAATATATGGTTATATAGAGCATTCTACATATCTTTTATCTGGATCTTATAATAATGTTCATATATTCATTTTTTAAATTTTCTCTGTCTTTCCTATATAATATGCTGGGCAGGCTGTACAATTTGCAAGATAAGTTACTTGTTTAGTATTGCAATTGCCTGCCCTGCACTTAATATAAGTCTTATTAATATTGTCTAACTTAATTCCCACTGCTTCATTAATGTATCTACATTGTTTGCAGGAGCCGCACTTCGAAGTTCCTCTAGATGTAGTCTTAAGTTTCTCTGAAAGTGTTATCCTCTCTAATACATTTTTGATGTTTGGGGCTGTTTTATATACACATTTAGGATGGTTACCTAAAGTCATGCCTATAGCCCTCAGATAGTTTGCCATAGTATCACAGAATACTACCATAACACAAGGAAAAAACTACCTGAACATCCTAACCGGATGTCATCTGGGAAGTGAAATACAATGATCCTTCAAGAATGAACTACAGGTCAGGGGGACGGAGAGAGGGTTGGTTGCTGAAAAATGAAGTTGCCTACTCAGATGGAACTTTATGGCGAGTACATAACTTCTTTATTTGAAGTAGTTAACTTCATTTGATCAGCAACCTGTGGGACAGTCGTAGCTACCAACAACTCAGGAGGTCCTTATGGAAGGATATTCCGGAGCACTGCAGAGTCAAAGGATGCCCTTCCTCTGGAAATCAGATCCAATGTATAATGTGTAATGAAAGTATGAGAAGCCCAAGTAGCTGCTGAACAAATGTCATCCAAAGGGACTCTTGACCAGAAGGCCACAGAAGTAGCCACAGAACGGGTAGAATGTGCCCGAACCCACACAGGCTCAGGTCGACCAGAGCTTCTGTATGCAAGTATGCATTGGGAAATCCACCTAGCTAAGGTTACCTTTGTCACTGGTTTACCCAAACAGGACTTGGCACATGAGACAAAGCTGTTCAGATTTTCGAAAAACAGCCATTCTGTGCAAGTAACATCGTAACTGTATGTACATCCAGGCAATGAAGTCTATACTCTCTCCTTTGTTGTGATAATTAGGAAAGAAGACAGGCAGGTTTGATGGATTGGTTGATGTTGGCTTCAGAAGCCACTTTAGGCAGAAAAAAAAAAAAAGAGGGCTTAGTCCTGAGGGAAACTGTCTATGGAAAATGATGTATGGGGGCTTACTACAAAGAGCCTGAAGCTCCGATATCCTTCTCGCTGAGGTAATAGCAATCAGGAAGGCAGTTTTCCAAGATACATACTTCAAGTTGACCGAAGCTGCAGGCTCAAAAGGGGGACCAGTCAGAGCCTGGAGAACTAGGGTTAAATCCCATGGAGGAACTGCTTCCTTAACAGGGGGTCTCAAAAGAAAGGTACCTTTCAGGAAGGTCTTGCAGATCTTAGAGGATGCTAGGGGGCCAAGTTTGTTTCCAGTGTGAAAGTGGGAAATTGCTGCAAGTTAACTTTTAACAGTTTAAGAACTAGCCCCCTGATGAAAGATTTGGGATAAAAAATAGAGGACTGCTGGAATAGGAGCCATAAAAGGATACAAATTCCTATGCTCCGCCCAGATAGAAAAAGGTTTCCATTTACTCTTGTAGACTTTCCTGGTAGAAGGCTTATGAGCGGCCACCAGGATAGCTTTAACTGAGGATGAGATACTGGGAGTCCTAGCCATTAAGGGAACTGGATCAAGCAAGCAGAGAGCTTGAGGTTGTCCAGGTCGGGGGTCCTTATTCCCAAGGGGTGAGAAATCAGATCCGGAAAGGGATCCAGGGAGGATGCACTAGATGAGACCGTAGGCATGGGAACCAGGTTTGACTAGGCCAGAATGGGGCTATGAGGATAACTCTGCTCCCCAACAGACAACTTTCTGCAAGAATTTGGTCATCAATGGAAGAGGATAAGCATAACGACCAGATGGCCAAGCATGAACCAGAGCGTCTCTGGGGTTTTCCCCTGGTGGAGGAATCAGAGCAAAAAACTCACTGCACTTTGTGTTCGAAGGTAACGTGAACAGATCACAGTAAGGTTGACCCCATCTGAGGAATATCTGTTTCACTACTAAGGGGTTCAGAGACCACGCATAGGGTGGGAGGATAGTTTGACTCAACTTGTCCACTAGAATGTTTGACCGACCCGGTATGTGCGTTGCTATGAGAAAGTGGTTGGTGGATATCGCCCATTCCCACACTCTCATGGCCTCTCGGCAAAGTGGGTAAGATCTGGTTCCCCCTTGCTTGTTGATGTACCAGACCACTGACATATTGTCTGAATTGCAATAGTCCCTAGAGGAAGAAGGGCATGGAGAGCCTGCAACGCTAGAAGCACCACCCTCATCTCCAGAACATTGATATACAAAAAGGTTTCTGTGCGAGTTCACGTGCCTTGGATGGTTCTGCCCATGCAATGCCCCCCACCCAAGGTGAGAAGTCTGTGGTCACTGTGACTTGGGGTGGGGACATGAAGGGGCACCCTTCCCGGAGGCTCTTGGAATGGAGCCACCAAAGTAGAGATTCCCTGCAAACCCTGCTGAGAGGAATAGGAGCAGATAAGGGATGTAGTTGAATGGACCACTGGACCTGTAAGATCCACTGGAGAAACCTCAGACTCGCGAGTGGTGACTGGTTGATGGTCACTGCCATGGACCCCAGAGCCCTTAGGACTAACTCCGCTGGAGGGGCAGAGGACTGAAGAGCCAAAACATGGAGGTTTAGATTGCAGAGTCTGTCCAACATCAGAAAGACTTTGGACTGAATTACGTCTATCCTGGGCCCTATGAAATCCAAGATCTGAGTAGGCTGAAGGGAGGATTTCTTGCGGTTGATCATGATCCCTAGATAGCGGGCGAGATGTCGGAAATAGTCTCTTGCTGAATAGTAGATGCCTGGTGGGGGCGGCTAGGAGCCAGTCGTCCAGGTAAGGAAAGACCTGTATTTCCCTGAAGCCTCAGGTGGGCTGCTACAACTGCCATGACCTTTGTGAACACCCTGGGGGCTGTGGTGAGACAGAAGGTTAGGACCCTGAACTGATCATGGTTGGCTCCCAGCTGAAAGCAGAGAAACCTCCAGGATCACCTGTCCATTAGAACGTGGTAGTACGCATCCTTGAGTTGTATGGAGCACATCCAGTCATTCTCCTGTAACAGTGGGAGAATGGATTGAATGGCGACCAACTGGAACGTCTTTGGCAACTGACAGGTACAGTGTGGACAGGTCGAGAATTGGCCGTAAGTCCGTCTTTTTTGGCACCAAAAAGAACCTGGAATAAAAGCCTGATCCGGACCAGGGGGTGTGCTGGATGGCTTTTTCTTAGTAGCTCTTATTTCGAAGGCTGTTACCTCCCTCTGATTGGGTGGTACATAGGGGAGGTGCCCCGACTGGGGAGGAGAACTTAGGAATGGAATTAAGTAACCTCTGGATATGATCCGGAGCACCCAGCGATCTGTTGTAATGGACTCCCAATGTGCTAGATGCTCCGAAAAGCACCCCCCCAACTTCCTCCAGAGAGGAGCAGTTGGGCAACCCCTCAGAGTTGCTGCGCGGGTCAATCGGAAAAGGGCTCCCTCAACCCAAAATTCTTCAGCCCCCCTCTACCTCTGGGCAGGCGTCCACCCTGTCCTCTGCCTCTGAAGGATGAGGGATCCGGAGAAAAACGGCATTGTTGGGATTTCCGGAACCACATCTGTCCTCTTTGGTTCCTGGAGAAGGACCCTTGAGGAGCTGAGAAGCAGAACCAGACTGCAGACTTTTCCCATCCTTCTCCGTCTGGAGTGGAGTATCGCGGATGGTTTTGCTGAAAAGCATAGAACCGTCAAAGGGGACATTTGCGAAGGATGTCAAAGGGTTCCACAGAGATTGAGCCAGGCCTGTCATCGTAAAACACCTGCTCCGCTGGCTCTAGCTGCTCCCTCTGTGGCATGGGAGAGAAGCCTCAGAGGTGTTTGAGATAGACTTGAGTGGCCATTCGAGCCAAGAAGACCAGTTTGTCCTCAGCCGACAAACTCTGGGGCTGACCCAGCGTACTCTGATTAGGTCCCGCTGGAGTCGTATTCATGTGTGCCATATAGTTCAGCGACCTTAGGTCACTGAAGGCGAACATCCACTTTCCGAGGTGGTCCATCGTCCGAGACTTCTTGTCTGGAGGATGTACCAAGGAACTCTTCTGTGCCAATTCCTTCTTGGTGGCAGTCGCCACCACCATGGCATCTACCGGGGCACCTTTGCTCCAAACTGTCCTGTCTGTAGAGGGGCTGAGAATCCTGTCTGGTCTCTGGTATTGGCTCCAGTGTCTGGCTCCTTCCATGCCTTGGTAGTTATGAGGTCCACCAGGGGATTGGCGGGAGGGGACACCCAAGAGGTAGATGGGCCTGTGTCGAATGCCTCCAGAAAGACAGACTCAGAGGAAGGCTTTTGGGCTGACCACCCCCCTCTAATACGAAGCATTTCCATAATGTCTCCAAATGAGACATCCTCGGGGGTGACCTGGGGGGAACCTTCCCCTTCCTCCAAGTCAGTGTCTTCTGTGAGGGACACTGGTGAGTCCAAGTGCCTCCTCTTGCACTTCCATTTGTGAGGAACCTCCTCGGGGGGGGGGGGGCTGTCCGAGGAGGGCTCACCAACAATGTCCTGTTCCTCTACTGGAACCATCTGGGACATATGTGCAGGCTGTCCCTGGGGCCGGATGATTGAGGACAGGCCCGTCAGAGGGAATGGCGGGTGGATCCATAGCAAGAGCCTGGGGCCTCGAATCCCTCGAAAGAACCCTCTCCACGACAAATGCAGAGGGTGAGCTGCTCTCCCTAGGATCCGAAAGCAGCCCCCTCGGATCTGGCATGTGGATCGGCACCAGAGATGACCTGATCGTATCCGAAAGGGCAGTGCGATCAGACCTAAATGGAGCCAAAGGCACACTGACCCCTCCGGATCCGACTCCCATCACACAGCCACGAGAGCTCGGATCTGAAAATGGATCCGACAAACTCTAAGGTACAGTCTGTGCTGACACCACCCCGGCTCCGAAGCTACTCGGATCAGACAGCTCCGAACCCCGGTAGTGGGTCAGAGAAGGAGCAATGGGGCGAAAAATGGGGTCGAGCTCCCCCCGGAGGGGGGAGGCAAGAGCACTCCCATCTGCAGCTGGGCCTGAAGAAATTGACGCATCATCCGGTCCATGTCCGCATCAGATAAACTTCTTGTTGACCTGGATGAGGCTGCAGAGGCTGGCCAGGAAGGTTGCCTGGATGACCTTGAAGGTGACCTGGTCTCCTCTGGCTCCGTGGAGAAACTGAGAACGAAGCCTGGAGAGGGAAGACCCGGAGACCTTAAGAAGTGAGTCAAGCTGCTTAGACGGCGGGGCCGAGGGAGCTGAAATCAGCCCACCTCTTGTGGCTACAATACCTGAGCTAGCACGCTCCTTGTCTTTCCTATCCTTTTTCATGGAGTCCCTTTCCTCCTGAGCTGAAGAGGAAGTTTGAATCCTGGCCAGGGGAGCAGGAACGATCGGTGGAGCAGCCGCGGCTGGTGCCACAGAGGGGGAGAACAATGCCGAATCTGAGGGCAATAGGCCTGCAAGGACTAGCTTAGTCCGCCTATCCCTCAAAGTCCTGGGGTTGAAGGCTGCACAGATAGTGCAGCCTGACAAAAGATGGTCCACGCCCAGGCAAATAACGCACAGAGTATGGCCATCCACTGGGGACAGCTTATAGACACACTCGGAGCATTTAGAAAAAAATTGCTTTCGGGGCCTTCAGACATTTTGAAGAGAACAGGCCCACACGCACACACCTTCACACACAGACAGAAGGGGGGAGGGAAATTAAAATCTACATTAAACTAACGATAAAACTACCCAAATAGATTAAGGGAGAAAGGGGTACCACACTAGATTACAGAGATTTTAGAGAAAAGTTTACATTTTCTACAACTCACAAACCCAACGTTAGGAGCTCGTTCTCAGATGCTTCAAGAAGCCATGGCAAACTAGATCTGAAGGCTAGAGGGAGGTAGCAGGGCATTATGGGTAGGAGGAGCTTGGAGCTCTGATCTTTTGCTAGGAAAGCTGCCGGCTCAGATCCAAATTGGATCAGATGCCCACAGGTTGCTGATCAAATGAAGTTAACTACTTCAGATCTATGGTTAAGATAGTATTAAAATAAAATGAGACCATTCCCAGACTGCATATAAAGAAATGTGAACTACTTTAGTGAACAGCTCTAATCTTAACCATTTTCAACTATGCAAAACAGTAAAAACTGCCAGGTGGAAAACAGCTAATGACAGATATACAAAACCTTCAGAGAGGTTTTGACATTTGTTGACCGGGTTAGTCAGCTGGGCGGAAAACCCATTTTCAGCAGAGACCTGAGAAAAGCTCCAGAGGTACACAAGATACTTACAAAAATAGTTTTACAGTAAAACCACAAGC
This sequence comes from Protopterus annectens, assembly GCF_019279795.1. Lineage (NCBI taxonomy): Eukaryota > Metazoa > Chordata > Ceratodontiformes > Protopteridae > Protopterus > Protopterus annectens. The sequence goes on along the minus strand of NC_056751.1, from coordinate 125,842,820 downwards.
ATCATGTAGAATAAGGAAAGTGTACACAAGAAAATATATATGGTTAAACTACGTATTCTTACTCATGTAAGTGACATACCTACAGAAATAAGGTATACTCATTTTACATTGTAGACAGGATTCACCAAAATCTGTTATAAACTTCCTGTCTGAAAGAGGACTATAGACTGATCTTGGGGAAAAAGGGGATGAGAGAAAGGGGGTAAGTAGAAAGAGGGGAGGCAGAGGTGGGGCATTATGTTAGGATAATTAAGTAGGGTCAGCACAAGAACAAATCCAAGATTTGAATAGTCATGGAGTTTTTTTAAACAGTTCAATTACAATTAATCTTGTGTTGTGGTAGTTTACTCCAGGTGTTAGTAAGAGTGGTAAATAGAATAGTTTGCCAATGGTTGGTTTACAGATTTGAAGATGTTGGTCCAAACTGCAGTGCACGGCTAGGAGTATAGGGTATAATGCGGTTGGAGAGAGGACAGGAGTGGGTTTGGTTTATTATGGAGTGGGTGAGGAAGATGAGGCAAGAGTTAGTGGTGAAATTCAAGCCAGTGAAAGGTTAAGATAGGCAGTGGTGACAGCAATATGGTTCATTGGCAGCAAATTTAGCAATTATATGCCAGTTCAAGCTTTAAAAGATTTGTTTGCAGGTGAGCGAGGATAGGCTCTGCATATACCACGATTGGTAGAAGGTAGGCTTGTGCCAGACAGTTGGGCTAATTGGTCAGGAATTTTTTTTCATTTCTATAGAGTATGCCAAGATTTGAGGGTCTTTATGGATTTTTTGAATATCAAGATCAAATTCAAGTTTATCAAGTATAACTCAAGAGCCTGGTGTGGGGATTGACCTTGATAGTTGTATTTAGCAAGGTGACGGTAAAGGTGGATTTGAGATGTTAGAGGGATTTGGGGAGGAAGATTTTAGTTTGGGTTAAGGAGTTGGTTGTATAGAGATTCTTGTGCAAGGGTAAGAAAGTAGGGTAGATTGTCAGAGATGGAAATTATTGGAGTCATCAGCATACTGTATTTGAGAGGAGTGAGGACAAGCTTGGTAAAGATTAGTGTAGATGTTGAATAGAAGGGGATCAAGGATGGAGTGTTGGGGAGCCCCAGTAGAGACTGGAAGGAAAGGGGATGATGCAGACTTCCATTTCACAGCCTGAGATCTGTTGGACAGAGTGCTTGAAAACCAGCAAAGTAGAGCTGGAGAGATTAAGGTTAAATAGTTTGGACAGAAGTAGGTTGCAAGACTGTCAAAGGCTTTAGACAGGTCAAGGAAAGACATTAGGTTATTCTGTCATGAGATGTACAGATGCTACATATAAATGCCATTAGAGCTGTGACAGTAGTGCGTTTGGGCCAAAACCATGTTGGGTAGGGGTGAGGAGATTTTCTTGAATTAGATGAGCAAGGAGCGGTTTATGAATACATTTTTCAAGGATCATTGAGAGGGGAGACGATAGCAATAGGTTTGAAATTAGAGGGAGTGTTACCTCCTTTATACAATGGAACAGGATTTTTTTTCCAGATTTTAGGGTTTTGGGAAGTACTGCTAAGACAAAGACTGTCAATCATTTGAAGGGACCATCCTGTAATAACTGATCTGGTGAAAGTCAATTAATTCAAATTTGAACATTGTTGCAGAGCCAGAGCACACCAAATATTTAAGACCTTAGACAGTCAAGCTATTGTTCAAATAACCACATTTACTTTCATTAGGTATTGGATTGAGGAGAATTGTTAGTCCTATGCTTAAGTGAGGTAAATCAAGTTAATTTATAGGGCCAAGCAACTTACAATAGCAAATATTTGAAGGATTAAAACTGACAATCCAGTCAAAAAACTGACTTCATAGTAGGCACTTTTGTGCAAGCATAAGCATTAGTAATATTCAGTCATAATTTACATGTTGATGTAGGCTTCTATGCATTTCTGGATCTGGTATACCCGTATCATAAAACCACATGCAATAAAGAAAACCTCCACATAAAGGATTAAAATGTGGAAACCATAAAACCACATGCAATAAAGAAAACCTCCACATAAAGGATTAAAATGTGGAAACCATAAAACCACATGCAATAAAGAAAACCTCCACATAAAGGATTAAAATGTGGAAACCATAGTTATTCAATAAGACTCAGTAAACTTAATTTTAGGGTTAGTCTGCACCTCCGCGATAGGTACTGTGCTTTTATCTAGTCAGTGTTAATAGTGTCAATATCCAATCCATCTTCCTACCAGTAAGTGCCATAATCAGTGGTGAATGTGAAAGTTAACAGTATTATATTAAGGAGGAACACTAAAGTCGTACTTCTTTTGTTGTTGGAATTAAGTATCTATATACAAGGAATTGCAAAATTATCCAACCAGCTGACCAATGCAAGATCTGGAAATAACTTTGTGTGAAAAACCCACACAAGACGCTTCTAGGAAAGCTGAACACAATACATTCTATTACTGAATATGGTTAAACTTTTTGTGGGTACTTTGCTCAGGGCAAAGTTAGATATACAATACACCTTTAACAAGATAGCTTCATTGAAAATGTTATCAAGAAAAGCTTTTTGAGGATGAAAGCCTTATTCATTTAAAAGCCATACAAAGGGACTAACCGGCAACATTCTGTCATACCAATGCTAACAATAAGTGAGAAGGTCACTGAAAAACCAATCAGTAAAAACAAAATGAAAACTCCAGCAAAGCTAGAACTTCCACTGAGTGACCTCCCAAGCCTCTTGTATCAGAGGGACATGGGATATATGCAAATGACCCATATGAACATCAGGTGTTTCAGCTAACTGGCAATTCTGAATGCCCATGACTTGTCATTTTAATGGACAATTTCAGGCCAATAAAGCCAAACCCGACTAGCTGTAAATATGCATATTTTACAGATTGTTTTTTCAGTAACCTTCTCACTTATTGCTTTAGTTTAGGATATTTTTGCAGTGACCCTAATGATAATGAACATCAGCTGGGTATAACAGCCCTGTTTCTTGTGCTTAGTCAAATGCTCTGCTTGTGCTGACGAGGTCACAAGGCCAAAATATGCATATTCACAGCTAGTGGGGTTTGGCTTTATTGGGCTGAAATAGTCCATTAAACGATGAAACAAGTGATGGGCATTCAGAATTGCCAATTAGCTGAAACACCTGATGTTCATATGGGTTATTTGCACATATCCCATGTGGCTCTGATACAAGAGGTTTGGGAGGCCACTCAGTGGAAGTTCTAGCTTGGCTGGAGTTTTCATACCACTAGTAGGAATAATTTGTTACAAACACATCTACATAATCATTAAAAGAAAAGTTTCATGTGAAGACAGCTAAAATATGGAACAAGCTTAAAGTACTGAGAAGCTCAGTTTTTACACCACTTAAAACTTGATTTCTAAGTAAATTTATTTTAACCTTTGGGAACCAAACTCTTTGAAGGCCCTTTTCAGGGCCAAGAGCTTAATTTCACCAATACCTTCGACGTCATCCTTAAAGAGCAACAGTGAGTTGAAAAGTGACTAGCTGGAAGGACAAATCCAGATGGACAGGCAAGGAATAAGGAAACTGGTTTGTTAGGCATTAGTGTTTTTACAACAATCATAATTTTAACCAAATTGCCTCCCTAAGGTCACCTTTAAAGCACATTTTTATTACCATAAAGACTAAAGTTGCCAGGCAAGAGCTAAAACTGTCCTCTAATACATTCTACGCCAATGATAAAAATTCAAGTTTTTTCAAATTGCCCAAGTGGTAAAGTACAACTCGTACATAAAGTGCAAAATGCAAGTCCTAGCTACCAGTGCTAAACTAGCTTCTTGGTCGTTTTGCAAAAATAAGGGATACTTCACCACAGTGTGGCCAAAATAGACCCTTTTACATGTCTAGCACCCACTCAGGTAGCCTGCAGTGTATCCCCCTATATCTGACTCAAACCCTACAAATAAAATCAAAAACAACTTAAACTGGAAGAAAATAAAATGAAAATTGAGAAAGCATGTTAATAACTCCATTAATTGGTGGTCAAAGCATAATGGGTCAAGCATACAAGTCCAAATTCAATGGTGCATAAAATCAAAATTCAATAGTGTATAAAATCAAAAATGACCACAATGAAATGGGTTAACTCAATGTAATGAAAGGACACTGACCAAAAGATTTAGTATCTTGGCCACTCATCCAATCCTTGGCAGATACATCCCCAACTTTATGCTGTTGCAACAATGATGTAAGGATACAATGCAAATGCCAACAACCCTCTCATAGGGCTCAAGATCAGCTTACAAACAGAAAATGAAGTCAGATAAGTTGCTTGTAAAAACCCACTTTCATCTCAAGCTTACTAGTTACTCAAATTATTCTCGCATTGAAGATGTATTTAGGTCACGTAGTTGGTGAAGCGATAGCACAGAGGGTGACATAGTAGCATGATCAGTTATGTACAACACAGGGACAGGTCACTGGGTGCATGATCAGAGCTGTAGATCTATCCTTCAGCATGCAGTTGGACACATTTTGTTTAGCACAGTAAAGGGCTGCAGAAAAATGCACTGAATCATTGATAATTTGAGGAATGAGATGCTGGGTCACAGACTTGCCCCTGCCAGACACTTATTCAGCTAGTTTGCAATGTTGGTTCAAACAAAAATGTTTATACCCTAAAGTTACTGCTGTTTATCAAAGTTGCCTTCATGTTAGTATCCATTTTGCATCAAATTTCACTTTGATAAAAATGAAGCATTTAGTGTAATATTTAATCTAGTCAGATTTTGCATCCTTGATAAGTAGCTTTTGTTAACTTCCAACATATTATTGTGGAATTTCCCCAAATAGTCTAAAGCTGCAGATGGTCAGTCTAACGTATATAATTCCTCTGGTCATTTTCTGCCCTGCACTCAGTGCACCAATCTGATGATGTAGAAAGTCTACTTCCAGAGACGAGACACCAATCAACAAATCTACAGCACGTGATGGGGCTAAAATGAACTGGCAAGTCAAACAAAATTAATGGGGATGCACATTTACAATAATGGTGCATTACTCTTGGAAGAGCTTGGAGGACATAAAAAAAAAGTTAGAGAGGTAAGGTCATATGCCCTAACAGACAGCATCAACATTTTTGTTTGAGGATGGGTTTTGAACTGAAGTCTAAATTTAGACTAAGACAAGTCATTGAGGACCAAGATACCAGCACTACTAGCATGAATCCTGACAAAGGGACCAGGAAGCTCACTTACTTCCCAAGATTTAAATTAAAAGCCATGCATCCATTGTGTACTACTGCATGTTACATACCTCATGCTCAACTTATCTGCTCAGGTTACCTCTGACCTCCAAACCCTTTGCAGTGTGCACACTATTAAACTCATCCAGAAACCCAATATCAGAAGCAAATAAGGGTCTCTAGCCAGAATATGTGCAGCCTTAAGCTCCAAAAAGTGAAAAGGGATTGTTAGGTGGGCAGTTTCATTTGTATCGCAAGTATCAAAGTTTGTATTCTCAAATCGTTTTGCATTTATTACAAAAAGGATTACAGACAGCTAAACTGATGCCCTTTACTAGAAAGCACTTCAAAAACAGTATTGCTTCCTATTACTTTCAACTTGAGCAATATATAACATTTTATACAAAAAATGCTAAAATGTGCAACAATTCAAACATACCAGGTCTGCTGCTGCTCCACAAAAGACTCTGCGACTTCACATCTAATATCACATGACTTTTAAGAAAGGGCATCACCTTCTCAACTGTAAAAACAGCTTCACCAGATAGGCTCATCCGTTTAACCTACGGAAAAAAAATGCATTATAGCATTCAAAACATGTGGGAAGCCAGGCTCAGCAGGTTGGGTTGTACAAAAAACTCACCTGCCCATCATTTTCAACCCAATACAAATATGACCTCTGCCAGTCCAGAACAATACAATGTATCGGTTTTTCTGAATGCTGCAGCTTCTTTGAGCCCCGTCCGTTCTCCTTAGTAATGCCGATTTCATCTCTGTCACAGGACAGCCAATAAATATTTCCAGTCGGAATATCTACCTTAACAGAGCAAACTGGAAAAACAAGATACAATGACCATCAAACTAAACGCTTCATTTAAAACAGCGAAAATTGAAGTTAACACACCACAAATTACTTTTTACATTATGAAATGGATTTCCAAGGTTTTGAAAAATATGCAAATTATGAGATTAAGGGCTTCAGTCATAGAAATATTTTGAAGACACTCAGTTTGCAGTGAAAGCTTGGGAAGGACTGCATTGCTTTACCTTCCAAAAAAGGGGATTTTAAATTCTGAACTGTGAAGTTATGGAGCAAAAAGCTTTTACACCCCAATTTAAAACTAAATTAAAGTGAACCGAATTGTTAGTATCTTGCATGTTAGACAGATTTATGCATACACACTTGTATGCAAATGTTAGTTGGCTTTAACACTGTTGCTATAATGCATTTGTATAGTTTGGTACTCGGGCTTTCACAGGTACCACAGACGTCTCGACCATTGCTGTGTCTCAGTGGGAATTTGGAGAATTTTCATATTCACATGATTCTTGGAATCCTGTCTGGTAGAGTGGGCAATTTCCTGTGAAAGCTGTCTCGGGTAATGTGATTAACCATGCCTTTACAAAATGTAGGTGTGCATAGGGGTTCCAATTCTGACCATAAAGGAAATCCCAAACAATGCACCTTTTTGGACAAACTGAGGCCACATGCTTCAATTCTCGGCAACAGACTTGATGTTATGCACACTACTCAGAAGTGTCTGCCAAAAATGTTTTCCATCAACTTCTATTCAGATAGTATCAGCAATCATTCATTTGGTGACAAGCTATGTTGGCATGTTTGAAAATGTTTTTTGCTTCAGCTATCATTTGACAGAATACTGCAGTCATGTCACATACCTTAACACACCTTCCTTATCAAGTCCACTGGGGCAGAAAATCCCTTACATGACTGACTCCCCAACACACACCAAGTTTGGAGACACCAGATTAAAAGCACTTTATTTCTGTGAACTCTCATTTCATCCTACCATCCAGCTACACAGAGGATGACATTCAAATTTAAAAACTTTTGTAGTAAATGGATGGACCAAACACTTAATTCAGAACTTTTTCTGATAAAGTTCATATAAAACAAGAGCACTAAAGCTGCATACACGATCCCCTATTTTCCAGGTTACCTAAATGTATATGTTGCCCTGATCTGAGGAATTGTTACAGATGAAATGCTTCAGTTCACACTAGAGCTGCACTCTTGCCAGGAATCCCTGCCATTCACACCTATAAAGATTACACAGATCACGGGATCAACTTTATCAAGCCAGCTTTCACATCTCTGAAACAGGGTAGGATAGTTGGCCTAGTTAGCATCTTGATTCCTCATCAGTCTCAGACTCAACTTTATAGATGGTAGGTATTTAAGTACAAAGGAACAAAGTACAACTTGTACACAGTGCACATTTATACTTGTGCCTTAAGCAGCTTAGTAACTGGTGTGCAATCATGCTGCTGCCCAAAATATTTGATTTCGATACCTGGGTATTGATAATCCATGTTTTAACTGCTACTCAGCTGAACATTCAAGTCCAGCCACTCTGTAGATGCACCCATTTTAACCTTCGACCCAATTGAGGCAGAGTAGGCATACTATTGGGCGATACTGGATGGCACAAATTTTTCATGTTTCAGTTTTGTGCAGGTTACATGTGATTAACCGGGAATGTTAAAGTCTAATGTAGTAAGGCAGTGCAGCGCTAAGCACACTTTCCATAACAGTACATGCACCTTTGTGGGAAGATTTAGCACCAGTCAACATTTACCTATATTATATACCTCATTTGACCAGAAATGTAACAGCAATTGTATATTTCATAGAAGTCTCAATGTCAGAGTACCTCACCAGTATGAGAACAGACTTGACTGTAAAAGGCTCATAGCCCACATTGTTGTGTTCTCTGGTTCAAGATTTCTCTAAAGGAAAAATTGCTTGTGGTAGGCAAATAACCATGTCTAAATCATGTTATGTATGCTCACATACCAAGGCATGCGACAAAAGCTTAACTTCTAAATTTGAATAGCAATTTGCTACATTTGCTCCCAATTTGTTCCCACCCTGCTCAGTCTATATGACAAAAAAAAAAAAAAAAAAAAAAAACTTGACAGAAATACACATGCACTCAAAGTTATAAGCTTTAATTGCCCCTGAAAGGGAAATCGCAAATACAAATAAGGATTGAACAGGTTAAACCTATAATACTCCAAGTTTGCGAGAGAATTACATTTGGATAGCTTCCCAAGCAATGCCACAGTCGTTCTTTGGAAAACAAAAGTGATATTCCATACATTAGTACCCACTACAGGGTGCAAAAAGTACTGGCATAAGTAGTTTGATTTTAGCCATAGATAGTGACAAGTGTAGAAGCCAAATAAAAATCAGTACAATATGAAGTCGGAAATTAAATGATTTTAATGCACCACAGGTGTTAAGGCATAAAAGAGATAAAACCTCTTCTAAAGGAAGGAAGGCAAACAGCAATTACAGGAAGTCAGCGCAACCGGTTGAGCCAGCAAACATTCTTAAAACCATAAGTATTTTTAAAGGAACCATTACTGCTCGTATCCAGTTAAGGCCATTGTAAATTCTACATGTTGATTCAAACCATTCACCAAGACAGAAGCAGTCTCGCTAAAAGGCCAGTTGTCCACCTTTTACAACAAGACACACTGCTACTGTTCCACAAGCTTATCAAGCACAACTGCCCCTATTTTAAGCTGCAAATCTATCTTCGCTCCACAACAGAATAAAGCCCTTTTCCCTTAACTGACCTCCATTCAAACTAGCCCTTTCAGAATGTTTTACTGACCCCTTGAACTAGAATAACCTACCTCAAAGCATTGGAGAAAGTGGACCCTAAATATCAGTGGAAAATAACTTCAGGACCTTTAAATTCACCTGAAATTGATAGTCTAGCAGTTCCACATATCCCCTCAACATCCAGTCCACTCATTCCCTAGGGAAGTTTTAATCAGACATTTTGTACATACTTTTATTCTTGGAGATCTGCTCATTAACCACCCTGATTCTTTACCCCTGTTCCTCTAAATACTATCCTCATCATTCTTCTCTGATCGCTCCTCATACCTTCAGCAATCCCCTTCCTCTAGTCTCCTCAGTTTTCAATGGGACAGGACAAATTCTACATGTGCATGTTTACCTTTATGAACTATACTCAGTTTTTGGAACAATGCGTGTATGCATTTCTGAATATACATATATTACCTTTATTACAGGTGGCTTTAAACAGGTTATGGGCCAAAAGAAAAAGGGTCCAAGGACCAGACCATCCCACCTAGTCAACATTCAAATTCACATGAAGTGAATGCTAAAACCCCAAAACATTCAGATGCAGAAGCAGTTACTAAGCATGCAGTCTGGGAGCCCCATCTAGGAGCCCAGACCAAATTCCCAATTGCTCCAAAGCAATGTCTGGTTAAGTGAATCTCAAGGTCGCAAATGAATGTGGTCTTTGTCATTACGTTTAATACCACTGCTCTGGACATGCTCCAAGCTTGAAATCAGTCTACAGAGGTACTGTAACGTTTAACTTGCATATCTAACCTGCTACCCAAAGTCATAAAAAGGTTCCCATTCTTTAGTCAAACCTACATAAATCTGACATATGAAAACATAAGGACCATCACCCCAAAATATACCCAGTGGATTCAAAGCTATCCCCCACTGCAATTCTGCAAGCATAGTAGTTATATCGCATAAGCTCTGAAGTACTAACTTTACAGAAAAACAGTAAACTATTGCAATGCACTTCCCCACTGTACCTCATTCATGGGTGGTCTCAAGCTTTTTAGACATGCCCACCTAATTCTTCTGTATCCCTCTCAAGTCACTGTAGCGACAGTATGGGTGCATATTCATAGGTCAAGGGAATGGGTCTTGCACATACAATGGTGCAGCCATTAAAGCCTGTGGATACCCACATGCTTTCCCTACAGAAGCACAAGACTGAGATCTGTTGAGTGCTTAAGGCCTAGGCAATCACCGAAGTACTAAAAACGGAAGGGGTATGCTACTGAAGGCACTACACCCCCTGGTGTACAAGTACTAATCAAATACCTACAGGAAGGAATCAAGTTTTGCAAGGTACTATGGACATTCAAGCCATGCATCTGAAATTTAAAGCTCACTTTTTCCTTAAAGCCAATTTCATTCTAATGGAAAGAAGGGCTCTCCCACAGCTAGACACTTCAGTAAGTCCAAAACTTGTGCTTCCACTTCCACCTATTTTCTACTTCACAAACCACATCTCAATTCATTTATTGGAAAGTCCAACAAATATGCTCAAAAAAGCCACCCTTAAAATGTTTAGCTTCTGCTGTCCGACCTTGCCAAAGACAGGTACTGGGGACAAACTGGACAAGGGACCAGAGTAAGACCATTTTGCGACCCCCTAGTTACTGTAAAAATGGCCAGTTCTTGCTTAGTGAAACTGGCAGTCAGATTAGGCTAGTCTTTCTGATTTTATGCTTGCAGTTACCTTTGAAACACCAATGAGTGCTTGGAAAGATTCATTAGATTGCCATGTTGCTGCATTTTTCAGTCTCATTTTGAAACTTGCCCTCTAATTCTGGGATAAGCAGCATCTTGCAATTCTGCAAAGTGCACATTTAATCTCCTTGTGTGTCAACTACAACATGGTTACAAGGAACTGTACTAGTCTACTTCTAGGCGGCTTCAAAATGCGTGCACAATACTGTGGCCTTAATCGCATTCTTATATCTGAGGTGTATACAAGTCGATGAAGTGGATACAATGCCTGAGAGTTGCACAGTTGATAAAGTAAACATACATCAGCAGCATCAAGTTAAAACTGGTACTGAAGGGCAAGTATGGCATGCAGTTTTGAAGCAAACAGTATTGTGACACTAAAAATTGCAACTGAATATCCAAGGTGTACAGTCCAAGTCACTTAACTATTGGGTACAGCAGACATCTGGATAATGTTGATCTGGATGTTTAACTGGCCACTGATCTTGCAGGGGCAGTGCTAAGGTCTCATACCAAAACCATTCTATGAGCCATTATTGCTAGGTCTTGTGTGGGGCTGTTGACCCTATAAAGCTGGTCAGTTCTGTTCATGCACTTGTGGCATGGGTAGGACTAACAGCTGCTCAAACTGATGCAGAGTAGCACTCGTCTCCGAGTGACTTATTATTGGACAGGATTTCATTATGGAGCTTACATCTTCTTGCCTCTGCATTTCCTCTGCATGCTCAGGTTTCTTCCTATAACCCCACAAATTTGCTTCAAGTGAAGCAATCCTCCTCCAGTTTATCTGTAGGAATGCATGCAGTACGAGAATGACTGCACATGTATATCTTGATGTTTATCTGGCTTCTCAAGAGCAGTGTCTGTATAAGTGTGCATGTGAAGGGAAACCACCTGTATTACCAGAGGACACTGAGGTGGGGCAATTGTTAATATTTAAAAAAAAAAAGACTAAAACCATGAAGCTTCTGCAGGCCTGACAAGCCCCAGACCTCTGTCAAAGACTTGCCCACGGCTTAGTTGGGGGGCTCCTTCAACCTTTGTCCTGGTTCCCCATCTAAAACTGGTCCAGACATCAACTTACTTCACTTGGTCTATATCCCTAAAGTTGAGGGACTACAATCCTAAAAAAACCTCACTGGAAAGCTCACCCAACCTCTGCTGCAGCTGCGAGGGAAAGGTTAGTCTTTTTGCTTTCTTGTATTGCTTCATTGCCTATTTTGTATATTCTTTATGCTGCATTTTAATTTTTCTGCTTTTAAATTGCAAATTTGAACTAGGAGAGAGAGACCATACCTGTCTCTCATGAGACACAATTTCCCCACACTGGTGGTGCTGCGTTTTTAAACTCGTTTTTCTAGTTGTCTGCCCCTTGCTAAGCTATCTCCTCCCCTCTCCTTTCATTGGCTACTGAAAGCAAAAATATTTTGGGAAATCACTCCTTCAACTAAATTTTTGGCCATCCAACGGCATTCCATAGAACCAGAAGACAGTGTCCACCCCTTCAAATCTCGCTTTTAAAATTACTGGCTCCACACTTCTCATATCTAACCTCTTGGTACACCACAGATTTTAGGATATTAACCCATTTTTTTCCACATTACCTTTAAAATCTGCAACTACTCCCAAGACCACAATTACTGGACAGACCACATTCTCCCTCAATCATTTTGGGATTAAGCACCGTTTTACTCCTGGTGAGAGGAGCACAGGGACAATTCCTGAGACTGATCACTGGAAAGCACACCTGCTTCATAGGTGCCAGCTTGGAACTGGTGCTTATTGGCTCCTTTTGAGAGGAGCAGAAGACATTGATTCCCAACTGTCTGGGCAGTGAGAGCCTGTATTTGACCTTCCCAGACTGGTGGTGTTGCTGTTCATGGCATCTACCAGGAAAATGTTACAAGTCTACAGACATCACTGACAAGACAGTGGATCACCAAAAAGCCTGTGGCCAGTTTCTCATCTTGGGATTGGTGTTACTGTTTTGCTTCTGGTGAGAGAAACAAAAGGGCATTGTATCCCAGGAACGTGAAGCTGAGGCAAAATCAGCAGTACCAGCTAGGAAGTAGCCATTCAGGCAACTCCCATCTTTTCATCATTCTTGACAAAGCCAATTCTTTTAAGTACCATTTGATTTGCTTCCAACTTCAGAACTGCCTAAATACTTCAACCATAAATTGGGGTCTACTTATTAGTTTCCCCTTGTTTGGCAGTGCCCTGTATAAACACCTTGCGCTGACATTCCTCCTGTAAAGCCATTACATTTTTTCACCAATATTTTGTACACAGGGCAACTAGTTTGCAGTGATGAGCACTGTCCCCAGAGCTGTAAACTGGATACTTCTGACATTAACTTTATATTCTCAACTGTCTAATCAATAAATTGTCTCTTTCCATGGATATGACCTTTCCCACTGTAACCAGCTTGGCAAATATGGGCATCCTGAGGCAATGCAGAAATTGCCCAATGTTTACAGACAACCAAGTTAATTCTCAAATTGATATGGTATGTTACTTGTATTTACACGTCACAAGGCAAAGCTCACAAAAACAGTCAAGGTTGTCAGCAGTACACACACTGCACCCAAATTAGAAATCCACATATGCTAAATATAACCTCCCTAAAACCCCAAAGACCTCCAAGACTGACAAAATATCACATCAACAGATACAGCCACATCTCATGGAGCTTCTACTTCTAAGTCCATAAGGCAAGCCATCACATAATTCAACATTTTGGTCACTGGCAACTCCATTGAGGCACTGATGTACCTCACCAAGCTGAGAAGTGTCCTGGTCAGTTGCTCAAAGCCCAGGATCCATGTTACACACTATTGCACTTGAAGTACCAATATGACAGTCAGCCCATGTACATGTAAATTACCCAAGACATACCTCCCTAGACTATATGAAGAAACTAATCCTGAGATCTGAGCCCCATGCTGGAAAGCCTAGCACTGAGCAGCATTTTACCTTCTCCAAAGATACCACAAAACAAACAAAATATGACACACTAGTAATGGTTTAAGTTTCTGGCATCGTTCTAAGGGGATACAATATTTGCCAGCATGGAAGGAAACTGTCAGATTACATGGCTTTACCAGGGATAGTCTGCACCTCCCCCCCTCTAGGCTTTAGAATATTAGCCAAAACATTGTCTTCCCCAATGCCTTTAGGCAATGCCAAACTGAAAGCCCTTCCGACCTAGCAAATCAAAACCAAGAAAGTCTGAAGGTGTTACCGCTCAATGCTAGGAGTCCAAACAAAACTTCACTCCCTAAAAGCTCCCCCCCAACCCTAGAGAATACCAACATCTATGTAGTCACAGACATGGTTTAAAGCCATGGAGAACAGACAATACAAGGTTATGCCTTCCACGCATTTATACCAGCTACAACACAGGCAGGGACTCTAGGTGGAAGTGCCAGTTTACATCAAAAATATACCTAAAGTCTGGTCAAACAGGACAATGCACCTGAGCTTCTCCATGTGTAAATCACAATAGACAAAATGCAATATCACTTCATAGCAAGCTATAGGTCCCCATCCATGACCCAGGAAACGCATGCTATGTATTTAAACTCACCATCCAATACTACATTTGTGGGTAATTACCCCAGTATTAATTGGGAATCATTCGACACCAAATGTATAGGCACAGATTCCTGGATTTTGTAAACACCCTGGACTTGATTTGTCAATATCCCAACCAGGGGTGCAACCATAATGGATCTGGTCCTTTTATGGGAGGAATGTGCTACAAAACCCCTAGTGTAATGTCTTCCCTGGTAAGGTCAAACCACAATGGTCTCCTTTGAAGTAAAAATAAAACCTGAAACCCCAGCTAACACTGGAATATTCAGTAACTATTCTACAGCTATTTAGTGATAACCTGGCAAAATTTCAAGCTTGAATACTGCTGCTTACCCAGAACTGTTCCCATAAACCCTGTACAGCATGTTAATCACTGCACAGAAGCAGCTGTACTCACTTGACAGTAGTACAGAACAAACGAGCCACACTAGTGGAATCACAAATTCAATAGGCTGAATAACAAAAGCAAGAAAGCTTTGGCAAAAATTAGGAGGTGCAGCACCCAGCAGGACAAAAGCAGGCAACTAAACTTGGACAGTCTGCCAAGGCCAAATTTGAGGTAAATTTGGCCTTCCAGGCAAAGGACAACCACAAAGCATTTAGCCATGTCCACAACCTCAAAAGCAATACACAATTGTGTGCAGTTAATGGAGCCACCTATACTGTGCCAGATGTCAGCAAACATTTAACAAATTAATCTAAGGTTACCCCCTCCCCCCAATCTTCCCTCAAGAAATACCATCAAATACAACTCCCCCTGCTATCATTAGGGAACAGGTGCGTAATGCTACAGTGCCAAGAACACTGCATCAATGAGCCCAGGTAATACTGCAGGATGCCTCCTAAGTAGGAGGAGACATGACCTGTCTAGGCCCTTCTAGAATTGCTCTGTAGCTTCCAAACAGGCTTTGCATCTCATGAATGTAGATAAGGTCATCCCTCTGCACAAAGGTGGGCCACCTACAAACCCTGGAAACCAGACCATTAAGTCTCACTAGTCTCATATGTAAAGCCATGGAAAGAATCATGGCAATAATTAATGACATTGGAAGCCTCCAGACACTGGGCCCAACCCAATTTGGTTTCATCAAGGGCAGGTCTTGCCTACTTAACCTGGAAAGCCACAGATAAGGGCAAAATGGTTCACTGCCTACATTGACCAGGCCAAAGCATTTGACAATACCCCACTCTGGTATTAAAATAAAGGGGTTGGGTACAGTTAACTGCTGGATAGCCAGCTGCCTCAGACAGGACCGAGCAAGTCAGAATTCGGAGTCCTCCACAAAGAGGCAGTCAAGCACAGTCCCTCAGTGATCAGTTCTAGGACCACTTTTTTTTAGCATTTACTTCTTTGAAGTAAAGGTCAGTGCCCGTGGTCTGACTAAATTTGCAGATGATTGCAAATTATGAGCAGTCATTGACCCCCACTGAATTTTCTCCAGGAAGGGCTGACTGACAAAGCTATCAGAGCCATGGACTAACTAAATACCAAAAAATGTATAATAGTATCCTTTGGGAAGTCATCCACCTTTGGGATGTCATCCACCCCTGGTAACATTAACTGACAACACACCCTTAAGATGTTAGGCTGTGTTCATACCCCTAGAACTCTTAAGGAATCTGGACAAAGCCAAAACTGGGGGAGGGGTGCAAAGGCCAAAAAATAGGGAACATTTTAAATATTGGTCTTGCACACTTGGAAGAGTGTGATACGTTTTGCATTGCTGTGCATTTCCTGAAGGATATATAGTTTGAAACTAATATCTTATTTAGCAACTTCAATCTTCAATAATGACAGAAAGCCAAAAACTGAGTAGTGGACTAAAAATGAAAAATCTGAACATTCTGCGAAAATCTTGGCAGTTGAGAGATGCTTGTGCTTCAGGGTCAAAAAGTATCAAGTGCAACACATTTGGCCAAGGAATGCATTTACTCCTCTGTACAACTATTTAAACCAGACAACAGTTAGTTTACTAGTGCCTAAGCAAGCCTCATTACCCTGAAGTTGAAAACTAAGGGGCCAACGCACTGAAACAGCACAATTGGCATGGCCTCAGAAGTTCAAAGTGTCACAATAACTTAATACAAAGTACTGCAGCAGTCAAGTAAAGCAGTACTTGGCATGGTGCAAAACTAGGGTTTAGGCACAAGAGGTACAGGATTTTCAAGCCACTTCCAGGCTGTTGTGGAATCTGCTAGTCTTAAACAGATTACCTAGTCAGTTGTCCACCTCTACCAAACATGGCTTTCCAAAAATAAGACAATTAGAGCTCTGTTGTACATATTCCTTCTAAATTTCCTAAGGATGGAAGTAGCTTTAACATAGAACATTATTTAATGATAAACAGAAGTTTGTAAATTCAAGTACCTATCCATTTAGAAACAGGCTAAACCACCACATATTCCTGGCTTCACTAGATAGTAACTTTCACAGTAAAGTTACTGTACGAAAACAGCCCATATGGAACTCAATTATATTGTATAGGTTTAGCCACAAACAAGGTGACTGGCAGGCCTCCAACATTCTTGGCAGGCATCAATGCCTCCGGCATTCTCCAGTGTGTTTGAGATGCATGTTTTTCCTTTGAATCCATGTTTGATTGTGCCACAGCTTAGTGAAACAGATATCAACCTTGCCTATAATGACACATTAAAGTGCCAAGTCATCTTAAAGTAGTGAGACTCCAATCTTGCGCCTGGACAGTGAAGGCAGCAGTGCCCATTTCCAGCATGCTCTGATGTCAAGCTAAACTTCATAAATTGCTTCTCGGTAGTTGTGTGCCTTGTTTATTCTTTTAATGTTCCGCAATAAGTTATATGATTTGACAAATAACCATGTCCATTCACAGTGGTGAAATTCAGACAGTCTGTATCCCCCTCGACAGAAGGCTGCCAAGTGGTTGTATTAAAATACCACCTAACCACAAATCCTTTGCAACTTGATCCATACATTTCTCTTCCCCTGCTGAAGGGGAAGTAATAGCAAGCCAAGTTAGAGCAATCGGCAATCTAAAGTAACCTCACCAAGAGTCTTATTTTGGGATGGAAAACTGGCAAACTGCAATGCATGTGGATATAAACTTTCAATGTTCTGGGTCTGTCCCAGGGCCTCCATCCAGGGGCCTATACCCGATGCCTCACCCATAGGACATAAGCAGGGCACATTCACTACATGCCTGAACCACTCCATCTGGATCCACTTCACCCAGAGTACTGGACAAACCTTCACAGATTACCACATTACTCGGAGAGTCATAGTTAACCCCACAAATCCTTACTACTTCTATTTGCATCCCCGATGCCCTTTCATTTTTGGTCACCACCCAAAGCTTGTGCTGCATAGGATAAGTGGCTCACCAACATGTACATCCCAAGAGTCGGCACCAGCATTAATATCAGGCTACAGGACAATACCTGCAGCACTACCTCATCTGTAATCTATTCCCAGTCCCTTCAGCTTTCAATCACAAAGGAAACCAACATGCACAAACAACCACGAGGTATCTGCCTCCCTCACATCTAGAACATACCACTCCTTCCTGATTCAGTGGCACTGACGACTTTGCACATAGTACGCCATGGACAGCAGTCTTCTGAAACCCACAGGACAGTCTCCAAACTGCAGACTCCAATCACTGGCAGCTCCTTGTAGTGTTCATGAAAATCAAAAATGAACAAACATGCAATGTTAAAGTACCAAACCAGACCCTGAATATAGCTAATTTAACACCAAGAAGGTGGACAAAGATAGGCAAGATCAGCTTGAAAACCCTCCCACGACAGCAGTGCCTTAACCAGTTCCATAACACACATTTAGAGGGGATTTAGAAATTATCCCACTCCAATCTATGTGCAAGACAAATTTGATTAACTGTTTGAAGACCTGGACAGTCTGAATGGTTTCTCCTGAAACCAACTGTCAGATGTGCTCCTTATCAGTACCATACTAAATGGTATTCTCCCCAGAAGTAGGATTGGGACATCCCATACACAAACTCCTCCCCCTTTCTGAAAATGGGATCCACCATCCCAGTTTGCAAATCCAAAGGCACTGTGCACATTTCCCATGTAGCACTTTAAAAGCACATTAACCATGACACCAATATCCACCACCGTTACTTCCTCAGCTGAATCTCATTCACCCCTTCATTTTTACTCTCCCTCTAAGAAACCTCACTTATTTTGCATGCAGTACATCATACTGGAGCTACCTTTGTGCATTTTACTCATACTACTCCCAAAACTACATTGCTGCTGGTAGTTTCCAGACTATTGCATAGCTATTGGAGATTTTCTCCACAGGCTTTTCCTGAAAATGGGAACCGCCAAGAAAAATCATAGTTATCAAAATTTTTTTTAATCAAGACACTATGCCAGCTATATATGCATGTCCTTCAGTCCGTTTCCTGAGTTCCCCATGTAGACATGGAGAATTAAATACCTGAAACATTTGCAAGCCAGTCTTTGTGCAGCTTAGATATAAACACGAGCAGATATTCACAATCAGCACCATTCTATAGACAATTATGGTGCTGGAGTCTTCCATTTTTACAACACAAAGGATAGTGCCTATGAAATTATGCCAAATTGAAAACTTCCAAAAAAGTAGCTCATTTAAACTGTGGAGCCCATGTCCTTCCACTTTTTGCTGGATGGTCCAGTTTCTTCCATATATCAAGTTACACTGCCATCATACTTTCTAGGATTCGGTCTCCGCTTTAAATTCATTAAGTTCCAGGATAGACTTCGGCTCTTATTACCCTCAAGGATGAATCCGTTTCCATCACTTGTTTGAGACTTAAGGCTTTGGAAAGAATTTTACAATTTTATAATTGTACAATTTCATAATTTTTAAATACAGTTTATATAAACTGTATTACACAAACACTAATTGGTTACTTTGTAGAGTTCATTTAGGGTATAGTTATAAAATGAGAAGGTTTCACCTACTCATTCATGTGCAAGGAAATTGCTCATGTAATATTTATATTTTAACGAATAATTCAGTTATTTGGTTTACTGTTCGTGATGTCAAACAGGTTTTAAATGAGCATGCTCTATCTTGATAAAGTCTCAATTAGAGGAGACAAAAGCGCTTGATTTTATGTCATTTAAGTTCTCCCTACGAAGTGATTTTATATTTAATTTCACCTTTTCAATTTGGCACAAGGTTTATTTACAAGCACTGTTTGCTCTTCCGAAGCTTTGTGTTATTGCAGTTTATTTTTTTCGGATTTTTGTTGTACAATCATTGTACCAGACAAAAATTAAGCTGAATGTTTAGAACACAAATAATTTTAAATGCAGCACTTCTAAAATTAATGAAGCCATGCGATAACACAAGCCAGTACAGATATTTGTAGACAATGACATCAGTACAAAGGTAAAGGAATGTGTGCAGTAATTCTAAACACGTGTGCCAATGTCTGCAAGAAAATACCACATGGAAGTAAACTATGTATCTCACTCCTAAAACTATGGTAATCTTTAAATTAGTCCAGCTGCATTCATGAATGCTCACTTAAAGACTGGTCCATTTTTAGTTTAAAAATGACAAAACGTTACATGTGTTAATTCCAACGACTCCCTATCAATATTCCAGAGTTATAGTAATAGAAAAAGATCCAGTCGCCCAGACTTTCTATTAGTATAACTTTTTTACAGCAACAGAGAACGCAAGATCTCAGTTGCTTTTTTTTTTTTTTTTTTTTTTCCACACTGTCTCGCTATGTTAAACTCCTTTAACAGACTGTGTAAAAAGCAACCGGGATCTTGCTTTCTCAGTTGCTTTTTTCAAAACTGTCTTGCTAAGTTAAATGGGTTTAGTTTGTAAAAAGCAACGGAGAAAGCAAGATCTCCATTGCTTCCACCCATCAGAGGATGCACTGCGTAAGCATACGCAGTACATCAGAACTGCTGTATAATACCAAACAGCTGCAGAAGGGCAGCAAGAAGGCATTATACAATGCCATTTAAGTATTTTTTTCTTAAATGTCATTGTATAAAAGCAATAACCCACTTCTGGGTGTGGGTAATGCTGGATTTACCCACAGTTATCTTTGTTTGGCCACTCGGGCTTCGCCCTCATGACCAAACCACACCAACAGTGGGTAAAATCCAGCATTATCCACACCCAGGAGTTGGTTATTGCTATATTAATACCCAAATTCAAAATGCTGCATCTGCTAGTAGGGTCATGTGCATTTGAACGCCTTTCTGCAGCTTTGACAGACCAAACTTGTATGCAACCCAGTTTAACTTATTTTTCACAAACAAGGAATACACAAAGACAAAGCAAAATTCAAGTCCACAACAAGGTGATGTAACTGCAAAAATAGAACTTCAATGCCAAGGAACGCTTGTTCGGGAAAAACTGATCAGGTACAGTGACATTTCTTGAATTTCAAGAGTTGCATAGAAGATATTGAACATTTTTTTTTTTTTTTTTACATCAAAAACTAATTTGTCAACACTAATTTCAACAGTTTGAAGATGCAGCTTTTTTCCAAAACATCCCAGTTCTAGCTGACTGCATGAACTTCAATGCAGTTTCAAAAGTTAAGCACCCATAAGCAGATTAAGCAATACACATGACAATACTAGACTTACAAAATTACCCCTCATGATCAGCACTGTCCATCTGTAATCTTTGATGCAACTGAGGGAGCAACTCCTCTACTACAAACATCGGAACAGCAAAGAGACTCAGAGGTTCAAAACTGGCTCAAGCCTGGATCGAAAATCAAACCATGAATATAAAGCCAAATGTTTAAAACTAGAAATTTCTTGCTCAAGAAAAAACTGGATGGAAATTGTTTTTAAAACCCACAAAAGTTAACAAGCCTCAAGAAAACTAAGGATTACATGAGCTTGGTGTCTGGATTCGGGAAAGTTCAATCAGCATGAAGAGCAGCACAGCTTTCACAGCTGCATGCCACCCACAGCCTTCAATTTCAACAGGAATAAATATCAAATTGAAACAAAAATGTAGATTCCAAAGAAAAAATAGCAAGAAAAATGTGCAACTTGCCAGAATGCGTTCTAATCTTCCCGAGCTTTTAGATGTCAGTGCTTCAATGAACAAAAAGTTGAGTTTGTGGTGTTAGTTTAATTTAACCAGATATAATGCAAGCATATTTTGCAGCTAGTTGCATAATTCCCTGTAACGCCATCTAGCTTTTTCTGTCATTCCTACAGATTGCTTTAGGAAACAGTAGGTTTACTATTCGACAGATTAAGATTAGGGCTGTAGTCTTGACATCCAAATATTTCCTTAAACTCTGGGACTGAACAGTTTAGGGACTTGTGATTAAAAGTCTTGAACACAAGAAAATATTCATATCCAGACAAAAGCTAGAACATTTTTCTTTTAGTTAATGATGCAACAGTGCGTCATAGCCCAAGCAGTTTGCCTAACCTGATATAGGGCTGAGCAAAGGAAACAATACAAGTCAGCACACCTTCAAGTTTTCTGGCAAGTCAATTTTTACACAAAAAGGAACTTTAGGCCATGTGCCTGAAATGGTACCTTTTATAAGCATAGTAAATAGCTATAGAAAAATCTTGCATTGGCTGGAAGCAATATTGCTTTAATCTTGGATAGTTTGAAGTCATCTGTCAAAATGTAGGACACTAATGGTAATTATTAATTTTGTTAATGTAAGCCTCTGCATCCTGGCACTTCAATTATGGATGAACACAACGTAGCTGAAGTGTCACGGATGAAGTGCATCCCTTTTTTTGACCCAGTTTTGCTCTGTCCCTCAGTCTTTCCTAAAATTGGTAACTTGAGAAAAAAGGTGGCGATTACAATGTCAGTTGGAGTTCACAAAATGCAGGTTAACGCACAGTCAGCTTGAGGATAATGTTTTAAAAAGGGGACAGATTCATTCTGGATTGGTCTTTAGTCAATGATGGAGGTAAAAGGATAAGTGCTGTGCACTCATCTCTGCCAAACTACCAGTCTCTATACTTAATTCGACATTTAATTTGGATAGTCATTGGGGAAAAGACCTAAGCAGCACTTGCCATAATATCACCAGAGGATTTAGACAATGAAAGAATGACTAGATAACTGCACATCTCTGCACATTTCTACATGGAACATTCCCAAGTTATGAAAACATCCAGTACATGAGGAATCAGTCAGACGTTTCAAGGTACAACCACCCATTCACCCCATAAATTCAGAAAGTTGCAATGCCTTGAAAGGACAGGACACATTTCGATATTTTCTCCACATTAGAGTTGATGCTTACACCATATTATATGGCACAACATAACACTGAAGGCCATCTAAAACATATCAAAATTGCTACAGGTTCAACATGGTAACTGGAAACTGCAGTCTAACAACTTGACTAATTTTCTGAAAATCTCTGAAATTCTCAACCTGTATGAAACTGTGCAAGTATAGTCATACAAGTCATTATGTTAAGCGGGTGGCATTACTGTAGTACGCCTGAAAAATTAAGACTTGCAGGGACTTCGTTACAAGTTTACCTGTAGTTTAACCTGACAAGCTTTTAAATGCCAAGATGCACTCACTGAGCAGTTTTGTCTAAATTCATGTTCCTCCGTTTAACACAGGCACCAGGTTAATAAGCCACTTGGCAAGTTTCCTTAAATCAAGGAACAAAGGCTTCTCATTTATTACGTTCACTTCTGGGTTCACTTTCTCCTTTTTTGGGTCTTCAACACCATCAGAATGGACCCTAGTCCCAAGTCAGGGTACTATTACAGTTCATGAAGTTAGTATTTTCAGTCCAATGTTAGGAGAGCACTCTTCTCAGCATCCATGGTGTAGCCATAGTTGCCTCCTCCTGCAATTCATATGGGGTTACATGCAATATCTAGGTACAACTGCAAATTCTTACACCTATTGCTCCTCCTATTGGGCCCACATCCACACTGATCTCATTTCTGAGATCTCACTCATTTCTGCCTGCAAATCTGGCTATTTTAAGACAGTCTGCATTAATCACTGGGTGTAACAATTTCTATAATCATGGTCTACCATCTGGCTCTCTGAACTATTTTTGAATGACTGATAATGGTGAAGGTGGTGTGAAATGAAACCAAAAGATGGAAAGTTTAATGACAACCCTGGATTTGCAAGCATTTAAACCAAAGTTTTGAGCAATTATATGTCGCCAATACTTTACTACAATGAACCATTTGCTCAATCCCCAATGCAACAGTCTTAACACCATACCTCTCAACTGCACAGATTTTTGTAGAATGCCCAGATTTTTGCCTCATTTTTGGTCCAGTTTTATAAAATTCTGGTTTTCTGGCAAATTAGGGGGAAATCATTGAAGTGGTTAGAAAAATGAGACATTTGAGTTTGACTTCATACCCTTCAGAAAATTCATGTTAATGCAAAACATGTTATTCTATCAACTTTAAGAGCAATATTTAAAAACTGCACCTATTTATGGGCGTTTGTCCCATTTATGGCTTTGTCGAGAATTCTTGCTCCAAGAGGTTGAGATGTATGCTTGCCACAGTGCCTTTCAATAAAGACTCCTTCGTTCATGTGTAATCACTCCGCAACAAGGCTTGGGACTTTTTAAACAGACCTTGCATTTGACTGTTTCTTATATATGTTCAATTGATTTTGTAAAGTGCACTTAGTCCACTATCCTGGGCTGCCATTAAACCTTCCATCTTTTGGTTTCATTTCACCTCTCCTTAACCATTCCTACATCAAATCTTGGCTCATATAAAAAGATGTTCCAGGAAAAAACTGTACTTGCCACTATATGAATTATGCACATCTGATTTTTTTTTTTTTTTTTTTTTTTTTTAGCACAGTTAGATTTCTATTCCTGCTGGACACAATTGTCTCTGCTAAACTGAACAGAAGTGTTTGGCCGGATTCAACACCACCTACACCAAGTGTACACCAGTTTGAATAAACACAAGCATAACTCCCACCTTCATAATCTTAAACTACCAA
The DNA here is from genome assembly GCF_019279795.1 of Protopterus annectens. Taxonomy (NCBI): domain Eukaryota; kingdom Metazoa; phylum Chordata; order Ceratodontiformes; family Protopteridae; genus Protopterus; species Protopterus annectens. Next base: position 125,818,704 of record NC_056751.1, on the reverse strand, counting down.
TTTTCTTGCAACCTTAAATATCTAGGGGAATTCATAATTGTTACAACAATGTGTAGACTACGTCTAATCTTTGGGGTAACTGCACAAAACATGTAGAAGGGATGTTCTGAATACAGACTGTGCATCTTAGCGGAGGCGTTCATGAATCCAGCCAGTTATCGACTTGACGTTTTAAAACTTCCACTGTTTGGATCTAGTGAGGTCATACATGTACACAGTCCCACAACTGCAGACCTATACAGGTCATCAATTGAGAAAACCCATTCCACATTCAGTGAGGAATATACAGTCTTCGCACACACCGATTTTTACAAATTAGATGAGACTGAAGCACTTCCTATCCATCCACCCAAATAGCTTCTGGGTGATCTGTCCCAAAAGTAAGCTACAACAGGATGCGGAAACAGGTTTATAAGCTTGAACTTATTCCTAGATGTCAAAGTAGTTCTCAATTTTAGTTGGAGTCATCTGAAGTATTCTCATTTGTTCATGTTTTATTGCAGATACTTCATGTATTCCCAAATACAACTCTATCCTGCTCAGGTTACTAGGACACATTCCTATCGCAGACTATTTTCCTGGTGCTGCAGCTTTCCTGTTTTAAATGTTGCTTTTGCAAATTTATCAAGATTAAATGTCATTCGTGTTTGAAAGATTTAAGCATTTGAAGTTATGTTTTTAACTCCTTTCATGAACTATAGTTTCAAATTACACAAAAAATGAAACCTCTTTAAATAAGGTTTTCTGGGAGCCAAACTGACCAGAGCCTAATTTAAGTAAACAGCATAATGAGTAAAGGGAAAGAAAACTGCAAGAGAATCACCTTGGAATATCCCCTCTGAGTTTATTCCTGGGATAATTTGCCTTTTTTCATGGTTCAACTGCAAAGTGGTTTGCCACTGTTTCATGGTCACTAATGCAACTGATCAATGCAGTGTGTTTTACATCTGCAAATACTCTACGAATGTGAGGTACCAGCAAATTTTTTGTAGTCTATCCATGCCATGCTTGCATTTCCCCAGTTCCATATTATACTAATTTAGCAACTAATGATCTTTTGTTCCATATGACTGTTAACCTTTTGCTCTATAGTGACTGAATTTCTCCAAATGACCAACGTTTACATCAGTTTCGGCATACAATCTGTATACTGTCAGGAGGCAAGTTGTCTACAGTTTTTTGGATGGTTTGCAGATTCATTCTTAGAGTATCATTTTTCCTGTTAACCAAATTGTCATCTGTTCAGGATGTGCATACAATTCGTACTCTAGGCCAAATCTTTCAGTATAGATGTGAATATAGTCAGCCAGATGTTGGGTAGTAAATCAGGGACCTGCCTGGGATTTTCCATTTAGTAGAGTGACTGAATTTCTCTGGCCATTACTTCATCCCATTTCATACCCTCTGCATTAGAGCTCAGTTTCTTTTGAATTTTCTATCAATTCGCTATGCAGAAACAGGGTCTTAATATTTCTCGAAAGGTACCAGATCCCTGGTTCTAGTAATGGTGGGGCCATTGGATTTTGAGATACAGGTGGTTCTCGACTGCCAGGTCTCTAATAACATATTAAAAAGATCACCCCTCAAGTCTGAAACACTGAATAAAGGCAGAGCTTCCAGCCTTTTGACAGCTTGGGGACTTCAGGCCTGTATTAAGAAACTGCGTGGTCTTGGATTGATATGTTTAGTGAGATACATCCCCAAAAATGGTATTTTACTAGAAAACTGGTCTGAATAATGCTGAGTCTAAGGGAGTGACTACCTCTTTATACCTTTCATAACTCAAATGTACTAAAAGCTTCCATGACAACTGTTCATAATCTAAAAAAGGGACAAACCAAGTTTATATATTCCCAGCTATTTTCATTTTGTAGAGGTGTTGTCCACACAGTATGAGGGAAGGGGACATCTACCAAAATTATACTTTGCATTTAGTTTGGGCCCATTATTATTACAGCAAGAGTTTACTACAGGGCACTCATTTTGGAATGTTGTGTATCCATGGGTGACCACCTTAAAATTTAGTCACTTGCAAACTGCTAACCAGATACCTTGGCTCTACTAGGAGAAGTAAAGCACCACAAGTCACTTTCATACTTCCGGATGAGGCACCTGCAACTCGCACTGTGCGAGTTCAGTCTCTCGGCCTGTTATCCATCTTTCCACATACATGCATTTTTAAGGCATCTATTCTCCATATGCCAAACATGGGGAATGCATCCATGGCCTTGGCCTGGTTAAGATGCACCACCTTTACCTTTTCAAATAAAGGTACCCAATTCAATAGACTGGCCTTATTCAAGGTACAACAGTTTTGGATCAGCTTTAATATTTTGGATATTTAGGTCAGTTATGTTCTATGGCTTTGCAGCAGAGGCTGGAAAGACTGCCTGAAATTACCTGGTCAGTTGCAAGACCACTCGTGCAAAAAATCACTGCAGTATAACATTGGGTAAAACACTGGCAATTTTCTGCAAGCCTCTCCTCTCAAAGTGAATTTCTTGGCATTTATGTCTCTAACAAGGTTATGATCAGCAACCTGATAATTGTGTTTCAAAACTGACCAGTACATTAAGTCGTAGCAAACACCCAAAAACCTGTAACAGTTTACTGTATACATTTCATGGATAGCCTAAGGGTCGTTAAAGTTGGGTTATTCAACTTTTATAAAGCAATTTTACAGATTAAGAAAACATCTGATGTTTATACAATTGAATTGGCTGTCCAAGAAATTACTGAATTGTCTTCTGTATTTACATAACTGTTTTAAAAGTAAACAGTTCTGGAATGGCAGGGAGATAAATTTGAAGTCAAAACTTTTTGGATATCTTCATTTAAATTAGAGGCTGGTTCAACTAACCTAAAGAAAATAGTAGTGGTAAAGCAAACCATTTATACATGGATTTAAGTGCATATAGCCAAAGACTACTACCTTAAAATATGTACTGTTTACATACCAATGATACTAAAGTTGCATCCTGCCATGTAATTTCTACCTCAGTAGAAAGGTAGAACATTAAGCCAGTGGTGACAGTTAAACTCAGTCCTAGTACTTTTGTGCAACTAAGGCTATGGACCTAAATTAAAGTACAGGTGTGCAACTAAACTTACCATAACATTAAATGTTAGAATGACCACTGATGCAGGACCCTTCACTATAAGTGTTATATCCAGCATAGAATATAATACTCACCCTGCTTTAAAAGCTTCAGGGCACCTTCCATTTGCCCAGTGAGCTCAGGCAAAGCTAAAATGACAAATTTGGTTGCCAAGCCTTTCATACATGTCAGACAGAGGCCAACCCTGAAAGAAGTCAGAAAACAGGTGCCTAAAGTTAGACCCCCCCTATCATCCAGCCAACTGCGACCAGGGCCAGGATGCATCAAACACCCTCTGTTCTTGTGCGAACATATCCAGTACGTGAGAAAGCTTTTGAAAATTGCCAGAGGCAATTGCAAGAAAACCTCAGCTATCCACTTGTACTGTGCTGGAAAGGTCAATAAAGACTGAAACATACGTCCACAGCTAGTGTGGTTTGGTTTTATTGGACTGAATAACCCCCAGAGACTGCTGCTTCTTTGGAATACTTGCTATTTATGTAAAAGCTCCACACTGACCCTATCCAAACAACCTAGATAAGTGGATGGGAGACTGCAAATTTGCCCCTGGAGGGGTGATAATATTCCTCAAGAACAGGAATAGCAGATGCTGAAAACAGATCTGCTCTGTTCATAAATTTGTTATGCAAAGTAACAAAAAACGGGGATACTTGGGATTAACATGGCTAGGCTTGTAATGGGCTCTAGGTCCACTAGCCTAGTAACCTCCTATGAAGTTGTCTGGGCCAGAGGAAGTCATCACAATATTGTGCGATTCCCTTTTATTCTTCAGGAATGCCTTGAATACATCATTGGATAGGTATACAGTGAAATTCCTGTCAAAAGATAAAGGAATCTGTCTTACAGGCCTTCTTGCAAGGAGTCCAGGAGCAGAATCTTACTTGATTGTTCAGAGGAGGCAGAGGTCTACTAGAGAACTCCGCACAGATGGATCAAATCTAGGAAAATCCTCTGATTTTGTTTCCATTCGTGAGGGTCTGTCCTGGTCTTGCTCAGTCTGCCACACAGTTTTGCACTGACTGAATGTATGATGCCTGTAGACAGACTGTGCTGGGAAGCTATATCCCTAATAAGGCTAGTCTGCAAAGGGGGTACAACCTGGGTCCCCTTTGCTGGTTTATGCACGACTGTCGTATTGTCCAACTTAAGAGGTTGGAGATGAAAGATAAGAGAATAGACTTCTTTGATCAGGCATGTAATCACATCTGTCCTTTGTGCCCTACACATCTTGCTCTTTTATCCTAGACAAGTTCAAGGTGTCTGTGGTGACATGACTGCTTTGAATAGGAAAGTGGAGAACTGGATTAAAGGAAAAACCCTAGCACTGGGATGTGAAAAAATCTAGTTGCTGGAACTAGACTTCAGGTACTGCATCTTTTTCATCTGGAGTCCTGTCAGGGGTAGCATGAAAATCAGATGGAAACCCAAAATCCTGAAGTATTCCCTGGCAGTGACTGAAGTCCAAGTGGAAAACCTTGCAAACAGATCTAGATCTAATTTTTTCCTAGTGGAAAAGCTCTGAACTGAGGTGTCTAGCCAACATCCAGGAACACAATTCAGTGTGGAGTCCAACTTGAATGTTTTCTTGGAATCCCAGCTTGCACACGAGATCTTGCACCCAAGTGAGATTCCTGACAAGACTCTGCAAAGATAAACAAGTCATCTAAACATGGAAAAAATTTGATATCCTGCAATGGCCTATAACTGGAGCTAGACACTTTGAACACACTTGGTACAGTACAGGAGCAATTACATGACTGAAGTGTAATCCCGTTAGCTGCTCCAGCGATAAAAAAAATCACAATGAAAGCAGATCAAAACAGAGTGAACATGTTCTGAAACAATCTATATAAAACTATCAGAGAAATGGTAGTCCTAGATTTATTGGAACACGTCCACTCTTATTTGGATTTGCTCTTTCATTTTGACCATCACTGGAGAAGCTACAGGGTTTCACTTGTTTGTGTGGTCACTGCTCCTCCTGTTCCATTGGTTACCACACAGTTAAATTGTCAGAGGTATTCTGTTCACTCTTGCTGCAGTGGATAAATACAAACTAAAGCAAAGAACTGGAAATGATCCAGACAAATTTAACACCTGAAGTCTGGTTGAACAGGTATGCGATAAGCATCTTAAATCTAGTGTTACCAAGAAACTTTAGTGAGGAAGATTTAACTGGTTGTGAAGGGACATCAATAGCTCCAAACAGGTTTATGAAAGTTCCAGAACTTGTCTCTAAGCATTTTCTTGGACACTAAAAACTTCCTTGAATAAAAACCTTTCCCCATCTGGGCAGGATGGGTTCTATCACACCCTAGGATAGCATGTAGACAGGTGATGCAAGGCTAGTCAACAGGATGAAGGATATGGAGCGGCCGGGCTTGGAGGGCCACATTGTCCCTTAGTCACCAACTTGGACTGTCCTTGGTTTTGAGGTTCCAGAATTTTTTGGAACCCCCTTGTCATTTCTTAAATAGTTTACCTGCACTTTGAGACTATTTTGTTTTGCCGAAACTGGATGAGGGGTTTGAGAATTACTTAAATTTTGGAAAAAGGAATGAAATCTTGAAGATTCCCCGAGTCATCTTATCCAGTCATCACATTTTGACCACTTCTGCAGCAGAGGGGCCATAAACTATCGAAAGGAGAATTTAAAATCTTATTTAACATCTGGTAGGTTTTGATAACCCAGCCAGGCAAACATCAAAACAGTACTTGTGGACACAGACCTGGGAGTTTCAGTCTCGCACTGAACAATGAGCAGTCTTGTACAATGGAAGAGACTAAACATTTAAAGCAGATTTTTTTTAGTTACAAGAAACTACAGACAAAACATCTCTCAATCTCGATCAGAACATATATGCCAGACAATTTAAAATTCTGACAAAGTTGCAGAAGCAACCTTTTCCCCATACTTAATCTTCCCAGCCTTATCAGGAGGTGGACTGGAATTAATGTTTAGCAGCAATATGCTTAAAAGCTATAGCTGCTGGGTCAGGGTTGGGAGTGTAGAAAATCTCAAGATTAACTTTATACATCCTGCCTTTTTAGGGGCAGCTGGCTGACTCAAGAAAACTGCAGGCATTATCCTCCAAAGCTGTCAGAACTGGAAGAATGGGTGAAGGTTATGGAAATTTCTTCTGTAGCAGCTCAGTATTTGAGGGACAGAAACCTCCATGCTTTCCCAGAGAAAACACTGGCACAGTCTGAAAATAGGCTCAGACACACCCCCACTGGGAGAATCAAACAGAGCTCTTCTCAGACTAAATCAGAAATCTGAGAAAACCCTGCATATCTCCCACCTTCCCATCCAGATTCAGAATCTGAAATCTCTTCAGGAATAAACACCCCTGTTTTACTAGAAACTACTTTATAAGAATCAACAGTCCAAATTAAGTCATAAGGCAGACACCAATTACTCCTGTCCAAGGAAATTTTAGGAGGAGCAGATGCATGTTTAGTTGCATTTTTTGCCAGGAAAAAGGGGGGCCAACAGTGTTATTAATGGCAGCAGCAAGTTTCCCAGGGATAAGTAAATTCTGTAAAGGAAACCTCCATTACTTTTCCCATGACTGACCAGAGTGGCTCTCCCTTGCCTGCTGAGGGGACCCCAACTGCTACAGAGGATCTGGCTAGCCCCTACACCAAAGGGATTCAAGAGGGGAAAAAAACATGGTCCAAGGTACAACTAATGGCCGCAGCACAGTCATCCACCTGCAGCTGGGGCAAACTGCTAGCCTGCTGTGGTGACAAAGGCCACCCTTAGCCTTTTTGTGGCTGCATGGACAAACTGTGGAACCAAGTTTGATCCATGGCCTCAAATGGTGCCTCTTTCCTTGAGAAAAGATGCAGCAAAAGGCAGTAAAACTGAAAATTCACTAATAAAAACAGTAAAAAGAACACAATGGTTTTCAATTATATTTAAACTGACATAAAAAAAACTTATAATATACAGATAAGCAGTTATTCCTACGTTTAAAATAACTTCACTTTTTTGGGGGGACTTCCATTTTAAACAAATTGAATTGACCACTTCCTTTTTCAGTAAAGTTATCTGCTCAGTAAGTGAACAGCACAAGTCGACTGATCCTCTAAAACCTCAGAAGCATATTCTTCAGCAACAGGAAAGCTCTGAAGGGCTTGATGCCAAAGCCTGTCTTTTTAGATCAGCTTTAGCTTAATTTGGGCACATGGAAAGTGTCCTAAAGCTTTGGAAGCTGGCCAGCTGTTACATCCTATGCAGGATAACCCATATAGCCAAGACTACTGCAATAGTAATCAATATAATGAACATTAAGAGTACTGGAAGGACAGGTTCATAACTCAGCACATTTCTAGCCTATGAAAACTTGCCACCATAGATCAAAGTTCTGCTTGGGTTTATGACTGTTCCTGGCTTGTCTTTATTGGATGGCTAGACAAATTTTCATTAGTGTACAGCCCTTGATTTGGGAAGTGGAAACAAAATAAGCTGTTGAGATGTAAGCATGTACATCTGTGTAGTCCGTTTATATTTTATGATGCTATCCATCCCAATGCGTTTTCATGCAGTAAAGTATGCAAATCAACTACCCCACCCATTCATCTGTACTAAGACAAGCAACATGGTGTCAGAAGTAGGATTCAGTTTCTCGAAATTTGACAGGCGTTCAGTTGAAATTGGTGGAAGAGGAGTTGATCCCTACTGCACTTATAATTCGCAAAACAGATCAGAAATGAATTTCAGATGTTAAAACTTGGAAAGGATTTCTTATTCGCAAACTATGAAACAGTATACAGAACACACTAAACTGAAATGTCAGATACTGAGTGCTAGAAATAGCTGAATTAGTATGGAAAATGTTTGAAGTCCGAATTGTCTAAAATGAATGAAAACCATTTTTTTGCTCAGCACGTACTTTCATATTAAAAATATCAGAGATCAGAAGTGTATGAAGTGTCCTCATGTTTGTGTAGTACTACAGTACAGTTTTGCAAAATACAGCCATTTCAGAGCATATTTCGCCAAGTACAGTATTTCAAAGTTCATTGTGCATTTGAATTTTATTACAAGCAAATATAGCAACTTGTTCATGTAGAATTACAAGTGGTCCTAGAGTGTATTGTGCTTCACTATAATTTGTTGGCATGGCAGACAAATTTCAAAAACCTGGCCCACTTGGGTTTGATACTAATATTGCAGAGAATTGGAGTGTGTTTGAGAAAGTACGATATTTTTATACAGGCTATATTTTCATACAAACTATTTTCTGATGACCATACAAAACAAGTTATTCTGGTTAATTTATCCGAGTCAGAAGCCACTGAAAGGGAGCGCTCATGTGTGTATGCACCTGTCATCTTTGCGGGGGGGACTGTCATAATTGTACCAGCTGAGTTAAGGCAGCATCCCCAGTGCTTAAAAGGCACATTTAGAGAAAAGTTTAAAATAAGTGCCTTTCCATTGTAATGTTCATCTGGGGGTTGCACAAGGGATCAAAAATCCTGGCGAAACTTTTGCAGCATATATAACTTATTTGAGAAAGCTGAAACATGCAGATTTGGTGATTTAAGGGATATGAGACTTGGGAGGTATTTAAAGATGATGCTGTGAGAGATTTTGCTTTGTGACAATGATTTGACTTTGAATAAGGCCATAGAGATTTGTCAGATATACAAGCTCACATAAAAGCACATATGCTTACTAATAAATGCATGCTTCCAGTAACATCTAGAGCGGATGTTAACAGTATGCATGTGGTCAAAAGGAAACCAGCCCAAGCACATGGCAGCAACTGTAACCTCTGCAATACTCACTGGTAAACCCCAGATCTGTCTAGCAAGTTCGAGTTCAGTCTCCATGAAGCACAAGAGTTTGCCAGCAAACCCAAAGCATGTGCCCCCACCCAGTTTCATTGCAAACTGTGAATTGTGGTGAAAATCAAATCTAAAAAGGAAAGTGCTTAGCTTTTGGTCAACAATGCCACATACACAAGTGGAATAATTTCAAAAGGTTTTGTAAATCAAAAGGCACACCATTCTTTTATTAAAAGGGAACATTTCACGAGTTGATAAATTAGAAAGTTGGGACCCTACTTTTTATGTGGTCAGTGCTTAGTGAAACAGTTAATGCAGTAGATTTATGGGTCACAAATTAAGTATTTTGTGCTATTTGGATAAATGGGAAACAGCTCAAAGTTGACACTGGTACAAAGTGCAATGTTATGTCAATGGAAACATTTGCTAGAGTATGTGATGGCAGCTTGATTTGGCAAAGTGTGCTAAGCTTGCTGCTTATGGTGGAAATTCAAACCAAAGGCTCAGTAATGCTTTCATGTTACTCTGCTGGGAAAAGCTACAACTTATTTTGTGGTCATTAGGCCTCAGTTTGAAATGGAAGAGTCATTTGAGGATGTCCACCAACTTGGCTTAAGACAACCATTCTAATTTCTCCCAGTATATTTTTTCTATCCATGCTGATCTGTCTAATTTCATCATGCATTGTAATCTAACTGGAGCTGTATGCATAGGCGCTCTCAAAATAGTGACTAGAGGTTGGTGGTCTGTTTCAATCTGGATAGGTCTACCATAAACTAGACAAGCTTCCAGTTGTGTACTCTAAGTTAGACCCAGATATCAGCCCAGCCTGGAAAGTTGCAGTAGCCATGCAAGTCAAACCCAAACTAGATAAAATGGTGCAACAATGCATGATTTGTCCAGTAGATTAACTGAATGGGTATCCTCCATGGTGGTAGCTCATAAGCTTAGACAGAATATGTATCGATCTAGGAGATTTGAACAAGGCACCAAGACCTCATCATCCAATGCATACAAAGTCAGTGCTCTTATGCCAAATGCCACTGTTTATGTCTTAGATGGAGTTCATTTTGGGCAAATTTTGCTGGACTGAATCTTCATTGCTACCCACTTTCAGTACTCATTTTGAAGGTACAGACTTTTGAGAATGACATCTGGAATAAATTCCGCAAGTGAAGTCTTTTAGGTGGCAATAGAGCAAATTTTTTCTGGATATCCCTGTGCAATTATAGTAGATACTAGTTGAAGGTAATGATGCTAAGCATAACAGAAACCTTAGAAAAGTTCTGGAAAGAGCTTGTGAAGTGAATCTTAAGCTCAATACTCAAAAATACAAGTTCAGGTTATGCTGGCTGTTTACTTACCAGTTCAGGCTTAAGATCAGACCCTTCTAAGAAAACTGCTATTGCCAGCTCCAGACAATGTTAAAGCCCTGCAATGTTTTCTTGGCATAGTTAACTACCTAGGCAAGTTTATTCCAGAGTAGAGTCAAATATCAGCAATACTCAGAGCTAACATGCAAAGATGCATCCTGGTCATGGTTGGAAAACCAGACCACATTTGATGTCCTGAAACAGAGAATTACTAGTCCAATTCTTGGATAATAGGATGTCCACAAGCCACTCGTGTGATGCTTTGAAATTTGGTCTAGGTGCAGTCATTCTACAAGAGGGTCCAACCTGATGCTTATGCATCTAGAACTCACCCAAACTAAATTCAGTATGCTCAGAGAGAAAATTCTTAGCAATAGTGTTTGCATGTTAGAAGTTCCATGATTAAATCTGGCTAGGTCTACCATAAACAGACCACCAACCTCTAGTCACCATTTTGAGTGCGCCTATGCATACAGCTCTAGGCAGATTTCAACATGTTGAAATTTCAAAAGTATAATTTCAATCTTGTCCACAAGGCAAACTTTTTTATCTTGCTGATGCATTATCCAGATCGCACAGAAATACCACTAAACAGCATGAAAATGAGCAACTTGATTTTGAAGTCATGGAAGTGAGAAATCTCTTCCACGGGTCTTGAACAGCTTAGAAGTCGCAGCCTCAGACCCAGTTTTATAGAAGCTCAACCACTAACAAGTATGGCCGTCAAAGCAATCTAGTTTACCTCTGAAGTGCAACCTTGTTTTCTATAGAGATGGGATTTTTTGACAATGCTCTCTGCATGAAAGGTCCAAAAGTAATAGTTTCAAAGTCCTTGCAACGAGTACGTTACTATCTTGTACTGTGGCCACCCAGGGGCAGACTACCAAAAGAGGATTACTATTTTGGCCCATGTCACAAGATAGTATGATTACAGAAGATGAAAGTGCTCAGTAGCATCAACAGAAGGAACCACTTCAACTAAACCAGATTCCTGAACTACCTTGGACGGTAGCCAGTGACCTTTTTGAATGGAATGGTCATTACTTGGTGTTGGTAGACTTATTCCAATTGATTTGAGATTGACCTACTTCCCAATCTAGTGTCCAATACTGTTGCTACTATGATGAAACATTTTGCAGTTTTTCTGACAATGGCACAGTTTACAAGCCAACAGTTTAAAAATTTTGCTGGAGTGGGACTTCTCATCTGAAGTACAACTCAGAAGTTATGTCGTGATAAGACCAGCAAACCACTCAATCCATTAGAGGGAGAAGTGGTAAGTATGCAAATGTCCAAAGATTATGATCAGATTAGATACGGAGAATATTTTCAGAGAAGAGACTGCACATTGTCGAATCAACTAGAGTTTAAGCGGAACTGAAAACATTTGATGCCAGTGTCCGAGCCTATACCACAGCACATAGCCTGTGAGAAAGGTACAGTTTCAGAGTGAGTTTGTCCAGCGTTCCAGATTTGTGAATATCCCTGTTCCTGTGATGAATCCAGTAGTTCTTAATACAAGTTGTTCACTGAAGACTGTCCCTGTTGCCAAACCCAGTGCTGATTACTATGTTACCCAGTTGCGTCTCCAGACCATGTTACAGATGCATGGCAACTTGGACATGCAATAATATGGACATTAGAAGCAATAATATGGACATTAGAAACAATGTTAAAGTCCAATGTCATTTCTATTTGAGGGCAATCTTAACAGGGAGGATTTACATCAATGTGTGTATTTAAGCAGCTAAGGGCTTGCACAAGTGTATAAATACTGAGCATGTGCAAGCATGTCATTTTGTAGTAAGCTGTTGAGATGCAACCATGCATGTCTGTGTAGTCTTTGAATCAGTTTATATTTTATGATATGATCCATTCTGATGTTTTCATGTAATAAAGCATCAAAATGAACTACCCTGACTGTCTCATCTGTACTAAGAGGGACAAGTGACAGTTAAAGGCATATATAGCCAGACCACTTATGGTCCCTGTGAATATTTGCCCAGTATTCCTCCCATGACCAACATGAATTATACAAGGATAAAACAGACTTCTGCTAAACAAGCAGAGATTCAGAAAGCTAGATCAATGGAACCTGCAATAGACTGTGCAGAATTTCATACTGGATAGAATGGTGCACTACGATTTCTTACCATGTAGGTACCAATAAGCCAATACATTACCACTGTACAACAAACTGACTGGTACACAAGTATAATCTAGGCACAGATGCATCAAATGTTGAGGATGCTTCATATGGACATAAGGTTGAGTAATTCATGATCTGCTCTTTGGGCAGTTCTCAGAAGAGCAGACATCTGACTAATACAAGGGGGTAGTTCTTTAATTCTAGATAAGTGCATTCTACTACACGACACTGATCAGTTTCTCTATTGTATTGCAGAAGTGGTCTCCTCTCCTGCTCCAACTTCAGTCACTACAGACTTGCACGCGAGTCAAATCTGAACTCTAGGATACTATTTGAAAACAATGAAAAATGGAGATTCCCAGCTTTTATAACAGAAATTACACTAAATGCAAAGGTCAAAGTAAAAAAAAAAAAACATCTGCCCTATTTTTCATAAGATCAATGCCTCATGAAAACTGGAGCATACGTAAAAAGAAAACCTCTGAAATTAAGCTCAACTTTGAACCAGTACCTATAAAAAGTCATATCTGCTTTAAGTAAGGAGTAGGTTGACAGATGCATTTGTGAAGGAACCAACAACCAGCACGGATGCTTTTCTTAGAAGAGAATCCTCAGTCACATGCATGCAATTCTCAGTAAAAAAAAATCGTACAGCAGATTTCCTAGAAGGGAATGAGGGAGTTGAGATTTTTGAACAATGGATCTAACTGGCTTAAGTATCAGTGCTAACTGCAACGGATACATTGTTTAAATGATGGCCATCATTACTTGTGTAGCATGCAGGTAAGTTGTGTACCAGTGCAGTTGCAGTGCACATACGGTTCGAGTCCTTGCCAAAGGCAGTTGGTCATTTATGTACTGTGCTATACTGTATCTCTAGATATTGATGTAAACCACAGTAGTAGTGTACAGCTGTAAATGCAAGTTACATGCAAAGTAGTCCAATTAGAGAAATGGAAGGTTGGAAGCCATAGCAGATCAGTGTCTGCACTAAATACTGGGCATTCGGTAAGTGGTCAAATTACTTTGCACTCTGTATAAATTACACTATTGTCCAAATATAAAATACATTCTTTGCAATAATCCCCAGGAGTAGCTGCAGATGTTGGTGACAATACTACAGGACATGTTCTCATCAGCACAAGGCTTTACGTGCCTTACTTAGAAATATCAGAGCTGCTAGTATTAAAGTTTTACCTAAGAAAATAAAACTACTGCATTGAATGTTGCAATCACACATTGTACAAGGGGAAATGTAAACAGGTTTGCCAGGGACCTTTGAGATGTCAAGGCAAAGCCTTGTTCTAGAGTATAACATGGCCGCCACAAAGCAGTGGTAAGCTACAGCAGCTTTAAAAGCTGTGAAACTTCAGATTTGTACAAGTGTAATACAGCTTTTAAATCAATTTCAGGATCAAATACATCTGGCCACAGTGCAACAGGACCATGTGTTTCATTCAGCTGTAACACTACCTACTCCAGTTAAGTAAAAGTTTAGAAAAAAACTTACTTGTAGCCTTAAATGGGTTCAGTACTGTAACCCCTTATGCACAGTATTAAATCCAGAGACAGCTAACTTTACCAATGATGCAAAATAAATGCTTCCTAAGCAACAGATGTCATTTTACTCAGCAAGGGGCAAGCCATAAAAATCACTACTACAAATTGGCTTAAATATGTTGCATTGTCACCAATAAACTGACATCTTACTGAAACCAGCACTACATTCCACACAAATACTGCTGTTAGATCCCAGCATCTTTGTAAATTCCCTTTCCTTTATCCAGTGGTCAAATCCTACCTAGTTCAAATATATCCACATCACTTCTCTATATCCTGTCCAGCTTAAGTTGGACCATGTTCTTGGCACATCTCTCTCCAAACATGTCATATCTAGAAAGAACCCATAGGTTCTCAACATATCAAAGCAATACATTTCAACTACCAAAGCAGCTTGAACCTCTACCTCTGTACACAGACTCGTGATTAGTGTATTATTCTGCTTTTAAGGACCCAATCCTCAACTTGTTCCACAAAAAATGATCCATACTAAAAATTTGAAACTCATAGGACACTGGGTGAACAGATGCAACACTTCCTCCATCTTTGCAGTAATCTGTTATACAGAATGGAATATTCTTGAGTCTAACAGCCTTAACCGGATGGGTACTAGTAAACTCTTCCCCGGCCAGACTTGTCCTCCTGGAGGAAGGTGCCCTACGACCATAGCTATTGGTAAGGCGATTAGAAAGCAGGCTGCCTGCAGACTATAAATGAATTAAAAATGCTTAAAACCTACAAATCTAGCAGAAAGCATGTGTTGTGAACAAGTGATGAATCAAGTTTCGATGCAGACATTGAAACATATGAACATTAGACTACATCTGGTGATAGTAAAACCTGATTCATCACAAAACCCCTCTCTTTAAAGACTACTCTGCAAACCTAATACAGCTGATGACCTGAAGAAATTTAAATGCAATCCTAGCCTCAATGATCCCATCTCAAATGTTGCCACATTTGTGGAGAACTTTTATGCCCTCTTCAAAACATGCATAACTGCATCTCCACAAGACTTACTATGCCAAATTCAGGAATAAACCCCTATGGTGGAACCCTAGTAAAATTAAACTAGAAGAAACTCTGCTCGTAAAACCAAACTCCATATCCAATCTAGATATGAACTCTAGAATCAAATCCTCCAATATTATGGAGCAAGAATCACTAACCTCCAAGGACAACCACAAAGCCTTCTGCTAGGTCAGAAACCTTATAATACTTGGAGCTAATCAAGGATATCTAATCCCCTGACAACATAAGCCAGTATATTCATACCTCAACTGCACAGATTTGCACAGAATGTCCAGATTTTTGCCTCGTATTTGGTGTTCCTTAAAATCTGTGGTTTGCTTGTAAATTACTGAGGACTGAAGTGACTAAAGGCCAAATAATGACAAGAGCTTGGGACTTGATATTTTTCCGAAAATGTATGCTAGCACAAATCCTGTTATTCTAGCAGCTTTAAGTTTGAGCAATATTTAAAATCTGTCCCTACATTTGGGCCTTTGCATCCCCATTTTAGGCTTTATCCAGATTTCTTGCAATAAGAGGTTGAGAGGTACAAGCATATTGGCATTTAAATTCAGTTCCAATGTTTCTCCATTTCTCCCAACTTCCATAACATTAGTATACCCACACCACCATCTGGTCACATCTGAGTTGGTCCAAACTGCTTTCTCCAGTCAAAAACATCTGCTCCATGGGTCCTGACAGGGTGTCTTGTAAGCACCAGACACTGTCTGGAAGATTCACTTACTAAACCCATTAAGCATCAGCCTCTCCACTGAAAAGACAGAGGAATGGAAAGCTGCAGTAGTTATCCAACTGCACACAAAGCCACTACTAATCTAGAAACTACATACAAGCCTCAGCCTTACCTGCAAAGCAATGTAACATTATAGAACTCAAGTATATAGGAAGTCTGCAAGCCCTAGACAAGTCAGTATGGGTTTGTTAAAGGCAGATCCTTCTGTACCCGGTGGGCCTTAATGTCAATGTACTGAACTCCGGCAAATCAATTCACACTGCCTATTTGGATCAGGCAGTGACCTTTGATACCATCCCACATTCTGGCATTGAAAAACAAAACAGACCCTTGCATTACCCACTGGACAGCAAACTGGTTAACTGAGAACTCAATTAAGGGAGGCACACAAAAAACACTTACTAGCAATGTCCCATAGGGAAAAAGACCTAGGGCCCCTTTTCATTGGAATTTATTTCTCTGATGTGAAAGAAATAGCTGGCAGCTTACCAGGTTTTGAAACCATCAGTCTCTCCTGAAGAATCTGGCAGTTGGATGGGGAGCCAATATTCACAAGTGGTGTCTGGACCATGACCCAAAACTGAATGCCAAAAAAAGTAGCATTGTGACCTTAGGTGCATGGGTGCCCAGTTTCACCTACCACATAAGTGACAGCCCTTTGAAAGTTGATTTGGCTAAGGACATTGGCACTTTGGACAATGAAACATCCTTTGATCAGTGTATCCTACTAGAAAAACCTTTTACCTTACCAGACTAATAAAGGACATTTTCTCCAGCTAAGGGAATGATCACACTTCTCCTCTCAATTTTATTTATTCTTCATTGATGCTAGTCCCACTAGGCTAGTAGGCTCTCTTCAGGAGACTTGAGGTGGTACTTGTACTGCTAGGGGAAATTTGGCCAGGGCATTGGTAATTTCCCCTACTTGTTTTGATGTGTGCCATGGGGTCTACTACAGAAGACTGAAAAAACAAAAGACTGAATAATGGAATTTGCACCTTCACTGTTGTGCAATCTTGGAGTTGGTATATATAGTTAAGCAGGGGGTGTAGCCCCCCACATTAAGTGTGCTCAGTATTTTGGGATTTAGTCTTGGTTAGTCTTCTGAAGTAGACCCATGCCATGGAGTCTTACATCCACATGAGCTACCACTAACAAGCAGATGGGGCCATGGTTTAATGACTCCTCCGGACGATGTTCAGGAGTGCAGCACCCCCTCTCCTCACTATGGTGCAATGCATCACCAATCTACATGGTGTGGAAATAGAACTCTGCCTTCTGCATTAAAGGTCACTGCAATGAGTATGATGGCCCATTTGCTATACGTCTGTCAAAGCCTAAACCCAGACCGACTACAGCATTCTAAGATACTACTTCCTTGAGCGATCTAGGCCACCTTAAAGCTAAATTTCCTACAGACCAAGGGGAGACGTCAATCAACAAAGGCTCTAGTTCTTGTGACCACCTGCAAATCCAGCAAACACCTTCCACACCTGCTCGAAACTAAACTTCAGTGAAATATAAAATGACCTTCTGGCAAAATATCTCCAGAGAATCCCCGTTTTATAGAATAAGCTTCCTTTGGAAGAAAACCAAAGTAGCTCCCTGACCCAAGCATAACCTGGATGGGCAATCAAATGCATCATAGGTCAGACCTGTCAAATCTTTACTGAAAATGGGTCAAAGCAAAGGAACCTACAATTTTGTTTCGGGTTTAGGCTATTAATAGCCCCCTGGCTCAACAGCCCAGTGTGAACCTATGAAATTCTGTATACAGGGGCTACGTTTCTCTAGAGTCAGAAACTGCACTCTTTCTTTGACACTAAGCAGCAGTTAATTCAGTTACTGTCAGACTAACCAACTGCATCAGATGGATTAATGGTTTGTTCACTAGTAGTGACATTGCCTTGCCTTTGTCATGCCTATTTTCAGACTGGTCCATTTAGTGCCAAAAGCTGTTTTATCTACAGCAATCTATGTAAATCTACCAAGGAAAACACACAGCTACAATAGAAAAATGTGTTAAGCAGGAATAAGCATTCCAAGACAAGCTGTCTAGTCATTACAGCTTAACAGCATCTTCACAAAATTAATCAAAACTGGCATTTTGTGCTATTCTGTGAAGATTACCTGATCTAATTAAGAGTGCAGTCTGTTACAAAACGTCCGACAGTAGTTCAATGCATGCATCCATGAAATGGGTTCTGCATTTTCCTGTGAAGTACCAAACTTTTATACAATATTAGAGTAATGAAATGGTACAAATCCTAAAAAGACCATATACACAGAATGGCTTTATGCAACCAGTACCAAATGGAGTTGTAAGATGTACTGTTCACTAGGATGACAGACCAGATTGGCTGGACTTGCATGAGTTGATATGCTATCAAAACATGCAGGAGCAAGTTTGTGCCAGAATGCTCAAGCTTTTAAAATGAGGGAGTCAAATTATGGCAAAAACATTTTCATAATAAAGAAACCAAGTATATCAAGTGCAAGGCAATGATGTAATCTGCAATGAATGGAAAAGGGATCTCACTTCTGTGAGAAGTCTATGCTATGCTGTTGTGCTTTAAGGGAGTTTATTAACTATGCTTTTGGGGGGCTGCTTACTCTTCTGTGACCTGGATTGAGAAATATACTTCCTATCCCAGCTAATCTTTATAAATTGCACATTGTAAAAAAATTAGCCATGAGCACCACACCATGGTATCAGACACTAGGACAAATCTGCATCCATCCTAGGACACCTGGCAACATCAGCAGCACAGAAACACTGAAGCTTCTTTCAATAACTGGATAAGCTGCTTCTGATGTAGTATTGTAATAGCACTTGCCATTAGAAATGGTAAGGAGATTTAGCAGTTCAGGGGAAGTGGACCACAAAGATCAGCTAGAAAACTCAAGGATTTAGGATACCCACAGCACATTTTAGGACCACATTTCATTGAAGTGACATCAAAAGGAACATAACTTAGAAAGCAAGCAAAAGCACAGTATTAGGTTGACTTTCGAGAATGGTGAATCTGCCCAGGCCACAAAGCCTCCCACATGGCACATCTGTCAAAGGTACATATTGATAAACCAAAAGGGCAAGTGACCTACAAAAATTTAAACTTAAATTTCATGGCTAAAATCACCATGCTAGGCAGAGCCCATTAATGGCACGTGCACTCTACTGCACACTTTTGAGGACTATTCAGAGGTTGTGGCCATAATGAACACGTTACTATAGGTTCCATCCGTTAACTCCATGCATATTCAAAAACCAACAGGCTACAGAATAAAGGGTAAAACAAGGCAATGTGTGGCACTACTGAAGCTAGCCTTACATTTCTAGAAAGCAAACTGCCTGTAAGAGGTACCAAAATGAAGTCAACACCTGCTCAGCAAACATTTTCAGAATGTTCTATAAAACAAACCAGAAACTGGTACACAATCTCCCTAATAAAAGGGATCAACCTCTTAGCCAAAAGATCCCTAGTTATGTTAACTTCAGCTAAAACAAAGAGCAATTACTCATGAAACCAACTGGAGTTTATTTCGTGTCAATTGGCAATGGCCTATTTTGAACTTCTACTAACCTGACCAATGCCCTGTGCTTGGATATCTGTGCTAGATCATGGCATAGCAAATTCACTGCGTGGAGTCCATGCAGTCTTAACATTCATGGCCTTTTCCCCAAGGCAATCTTGCTTCCTTTGGCTGGTTCCCAGTTCAAGCAGATACATTTGGGCCACACTTCACATGTTCGATTGTGATTACCAGAGTAATATCCCCTAAAGGGCCAAACAAGGTGCATTTCCCACTTATCCAGCCAACTGTGCTTAGTGTCTTACACAGTTTTCTTTCATAACAATGTGAAGGCAGGAGGTATCTGCGTGGCTGTTCAACTTCCTTTCAAAACACTTCAATCTCATTGGGTACATTTCTGTTGGGCTAACCTACCACAAACATGAAGGAACATGCACTTTGTCAGTTCTTAACATTGCCTTTTCTCAAAGCTCCCATTTCTCTGCATGTGTACTTATACTTACCATTTCAGAGCTCACAACTAGAAAGAGGCCTTGACTAACTCCCAATAAAGTGGGAGGTCTCACTTTACTCCACCCCAGCCAGGCCACCCAATACATTTGCTTTGATGTCCACCCACTGTCAGACCCTCAAGACATACCCTTAGATAAACCACAACCCTCATCTCACTGCCCTCAGCCAATATATTACTAGTAGTAGTAACACCCACTGTTTCCTGTACAAATGCATCCAGATCAGCAAGATGTTCCTTTCTACAACTTGCCCTGTTCTACCGCCTTTCCTCAATCTCCCTCACCCCCTAAAACTAAACCACCATCTTCATAAAACACAACCAATTACATTATATATAAATGCTTACACAACCAATTATGCATTACTCCCAAGACTACTGATAATTGAAATGTGCTCTCAATACTGGTAAATTAGCTGCATTTAAGAGCAATTGCCAACAGTTCCCCTCAAGTTAGTGGCCTCCCAATTGCCCACTCGAGCTTTGCATATTTGTTTATTAGAGAATTTTTTTGAAATTACACACTGGGTGGAATGTTTGTAAAGGAAGTTCATCCTTTTATCATATGTAGGTTAATAAATTCTTTGCCACAGCTGCATCTGTTTTGTCCACAAAATGTATCACAAGACAGGCAGCTGGCTAAATACACTGTCCCTGCACTTTCACAAGAACAAGTTCCTGGGGATCTTAAGAGTCCCAGTCATGCTCATTTACCGTCATATATTGTCTTTAATGGATTTACCGTTCTTACGTGCCCCATATTTTCCCTTTATTGGTGCCATAATCTCATTGCAATTCTCAAACCTTTTTATCATTGCCTTTTGGTTTAATTTCTGCACGTCTTTTGGGTTTCCAATGCTGTCAGGAACAGACCCCCATTCTCAAATCAAAGTTCATGAAATCAATATTTCAATCCTTTGTTAGCCAAAAGTGCTCTTCGTACCTGCAATGTGCCCAGAATTGACTCCTGCAATTCATGCAGAGGTGCATACATTGGTAGCATACCCAAACTACATTTTTTGAGACCCATTGCTCCTACTATTGGAACTACCTGGGTATCCTTCCACATTGCCCTCATTTCTGGCTGCAAAATCATGGTATTTTTGACTATGCAAGACACTAATTACTGGGTATAGGAATTTCAATGATCAATGCTACTCGTCTTCTCATGGACTACTACATCTGGTTCTCGCATCTATTTTTTTTAACTGTTGGTAATGGGTGATCCCATGCAACAAACACTCAAGCTTGGTGGTTCATGGATGCTAATGCTCTCAGCTACTTCAGTATTTTAATGTTTGCACAATCCCGCAATGCAACAGCCTTGCCACATTATGCCTTTCAGTATACAGGCCTTCTGCCATTTGTGCATCACACCCAACAAAATGTGCAACAGTTTCTAGTTTTTTTTTTTTTTTTTTTTTTTTTTTACAGAACCTGCATTTATCCATTTCTCTCACATGATCACTAGACTTTGTAAACATTTAGTTCACTATCCTGGGCCAATATTAACCTTTCATCTTTGGGTTTAAATTCACCAACCATTCCTGCATCAGATCCCATCTGACACGAGATTGTTCCAGGAATTTTTTGCACTTGCAACTATATTACCCACTTAGACCTGGTTTCAGATTTTGCCTTCTCACCTGATCCTTTTTACATTTTTTGGCACATTCAGTTGCTATTACTGGTTTGGTTTCCATTCCCACTTCACATCTTATAGGCTTCTGCTAATCTGAGCAGTGAAGCCATCTTAGTTTTGAAAGATGAACAAATCTATCATTGTTGGGATCGGATGTCAGCAGACATTTATGCAATCCTACTACTGCAGATCTATAAATGTAATCAATTTTGAGGTGGTCATACCTGAGGGAGGAATATACAGTGGACATAACTGTACACACCCGTTAAAATGGCAGGTTTTTGTGAAATGAGACTACAAGTCATTTAAAAATTTGCCACCTTAAATGTTACCTATAGCCTGTAAAATTCAATGAAAACAAATCTGTTAGGGGAATATAAATAATAAAAAATGGACAATACGCTGGTTGCATAAGTGTGCACACCCTTAAATACGTGTGCACACACCCTTAAATACTTTGAAGCACCTTTTGATTTACAGCATTGTCTTCTTTGGTACACCTGCCAACAACTAGAGACTGATTAACCCCAAATAAAGTTCAGATGTCCTAGTAGATTTTCCTGACATTTACTCAGTTGCCTGCTACAGCAAAAGCTAAGGATTGCAGAGACCTTACAAAGCATCAAAAGGATGTCATTGTTGAAAGGTATCAGGAGAAGGGTAGAAAAATAATTTTCCACAGCACTGGATATAACATGGAACACAGTGAAGAGTCATCAAAAAGTGGGGAAAATATGGGACAGTGACATTGCAAACTGGACGTCCCTCCAAAATTGGAGAAAAACTGGTCAGAGAGGCTGCCAAGAAACCTACAGCAACACTGAAGGAGCTGCAGGAATTCCTGGCAAGTACTGGTTGTGTACTAAATGAACAATCTCCCATATTCGCCACGTCTGGACTATGGGGTAGGGTTGCACGACTGAAGCTTTAACTAGAAGATCCAGGCCCCACTTAAATTTGCGAAATACATGTCTCCCAAAAGCATGTGGAAAAGTCTGATGAGACCAAGGTTAAACTTTTTGGCCACAATTCCAAAAGGTACTTTTCTTGCAAAAACACTTTGCATCACCAGAACACCATCCCCACGATGAAGCATGGTGGTGGCATCATGCTTTGGGGGTGCTTTTCTTCAGCTGAACTGGGGCTTAAGTCAAGGTGGAGGGAATCCAACTGTTCCAAATACAAGTCACTTTTGGTCCAAAACCTTCAGGCGTCTGCTAAAAAGCTGAAGAGGAATTTCACTTTTCAACACAATGACCCCAAGCATACATCCAAAGAATGACTTCACCAGAAGAAAATTAGTTTTGGAATGGCCTAGCCAGAGCCCAGACCTAAATCCTATAGAGAATTTGTGGGGTGATGTGAAGGACTGTGCACAAGAGATGCCATTGCAATCAGACAGCTTTGGAGTGCTTTTGCAAGGAAGAGTGGGCAAATATTGCTAAGTCAAGATGTGCCATGCTAATAGATTCCTACCAGAGACTGAATGATGCAATTAAAATCAAAAGGTGTTCAAGTAAGAGTTTAATGGTGTGCACATTTATGCAACCAGCTTATTTTTTTATATTTTTCCCTTAACAGAATGATTTGTTTTTCAATTGAACTGCAGAGGTTATACGTCAAATTAAAGGTGGGAAAGTTTTTGAATTTATTGCGGTCTCTTTTTATATTACAAAACCCTGGCATTTTAACAGGGGGTGTGTATATTTTATCCATTGTATAATCTTGGTATAAATTGATTTTTATAAATCATTTAAGCATTTCTTGTTTTCCTATCCAACTGGTCCAATACCTTCTAGGGCCAATCACACCAGAACTGCAAGTTAAAACAGGTGAAGCAAATTGTTTTATAGTTTGGACTTTGTTGCTAGATGTTGGGGCTGTTTTCAGGATTAATTTTAGTCTTAATATTCTTTATGGAGTTTTGTTCATGTTTTGTTGATCCTTCAGTTGCCAAATACTTACCCTCCTGCTGAAATGCCTTTATAATCACATTCCCGTACCAGACAACGATGCAGCTTTCCTGCTTTAAATGTTGATTTTGCACATTTAAGACCAAATGACATTAAGTTTTGACCTGTTTCAATCGTGCTTTCAGTTCAGCTCCTGTTCTACTACACAGTTTTTAAAGTCATCCACAAAGAAATGAGAAGTCTTTACACTTTTCTGGGAGCCAGATTGTAACCATAACCCAATCTGTAAAGTAGAAAGCTTAATTCATTAAGGCCCAGACAAAAGAGCAACAGTGATAGTCAACCCTGGAATATCCCTCTGAATTTCTATCCCTGGGATAATTTGTCCTTTATCATGGCTTAGCTGTAAAGTGGTTTGCAGCAGTTTCATGGTCAATAATGTAATCTATCAATGTAGCAGGTTTCATAAGTACTCCTTTATCCATGAACATGGGGGATGCTGTTGAATGCTTTTTTGTAATCTATCCATTCCATACTTAGGATTCTTCCTTTTTACTATTCGCCATTACGACTAAACAAATGATAGTTACCCTTTTGTTCTACTGCCATTATTGAATTTTCTCCTAAATGACCACGATCTGTCAGAATCTATTCTAGTACAGAGTTTATACATTGGAAGAAAAGTTATTGGTCTAGAGTTTAGACCAGCTTGCAGGTTCACTCTTTAGTACTATTTTCTTGTTAACCAGGTTGGTGTCTGGGGTGTGCATACAAGTAGTTCTTTCTCAGGGCTAAATTGCATAAAGATGTTAATACTTTTAGCAAGTTAAAGTACTGCATCTGGACCTTGTGTTTTCCAATTAGGAGCTTTTAATTTTGTTTTAGTTTTTTCTGGCAGTTACTTTGTCCCATTTCATATCCTGTAGATTTGGACTTGCCATTTTTTTACTTCCACCCAGTCAGCATCTTAATGGTCCACGAGGTCTTCATATTTCTCCAAAATGTCTTTTTGGAGGAGTTAATATTCATTCTGCTTTGTTTCCCCAATTCTGTGGTGCCTTCTGTGCGGCGATTGCATGTCCTCCCTGTGGTCATGAGTGTTTCCTCTGGGCGCTCTGGTTCCTCCCACATTCTAAGGACATGCAGTAGGTGGATTGGCCACAGGTGTGTGCAGGAGTGAGTAGTATGGATGAAGTACCATGGCAGGGCTAGCCACTCAGTGGTGTAAACCTTGTCTCGAGATGGTTGTCACTGAAGTAACACCCTGACCCTATGTGCAAAATGGGAAAAGGGGTTGGGTATGGACTTGCTTATTTTGTACTTTTTCTTTATATTTATCTACCTGTGCTAATGTTTATTTTATTTACAATACCGCACAATAGATTCTGGCCTGTTCTAATATTGCCCATTGCTTTTATTACGTTTAAGTATTTTTGATCTATTCCCCCTTCTATATAGTTCTCTACTCGATACTTCCTTGATGGCATTTGATTTCTTTCCCTTATTGCCCTGTATTTATGTGGCACATTAATCTTCACATTAATTTAGCTGGACAGCAATATATTCTATTTACATTACACAAGTTTACACGTCTTGATTACTGTTCGTTTATAACAGATTTGTAAAATGTTGGGTCTTATTGCCTCTGTAAACTTCCATCAATATGTCTATCCACCTCTTAAAATTAAGCAACTATTCCCTTAATTCTTCTTAAACTGAGGGCATATTCATCTCTGCAATGTGTCCCCCCCCCCCAATTCCTGCAGGCATTCTACAGAAAATTCCAGGATATCTTCCTGTGACACCGTCTTCAGCTACATCCTTTCATTTGCTGCTCTTTCATATGGGAACTCACTGGCCTATTACTCCACACTGACTGCAGAGTTGCCACCATTTCCTGCTCCTTCCCTTAGTGTACAACTCCAAATAAACTTTTGTACTGGTTTCTTATTGAAGGCTCCAGTGATGTTCCTATGGCAACTAGAGATGCTTCTCATTCAACCTGTTCCTCCTAAATTTGGAGACTCATTCTATCATGTCGTGACATTACCAGGTTTGTATTTTCTACACTAAATCCTTCACTTCACAAGTAATCCATAACTTCAGTTTCTTTTTCTTTAACTCCTGTTACTAATCCCCCCCCCCCCGTTTTACATTGTAAAATTGTAAATAACCAGATGGCTCTGCCTGCATTTTTCAAATCTTTGGTGCTTTTTTTTGTATTGATTAGCTTTGCTTTCTCTGTTGCCTCTTGGATACAAGGTGGCTGTTAGACCTATTGTTAGCATATGTATCCTGGTGTTTCAATAGTCTTAATATTTCACATTCATGGAAAATTAGATTATGACCTCAGTTTTAAAAAAAATCTGCCGCCTAGTGGCTCTTGCTTTTAAAAGGGGACATGTGCATGATTTTTAGTAGACCAAGTCAATGGGGGTATTTTCTCTCAATGCACATTTTGCATAATTTAACCAGCTCACCATTAGACACCATCTTCGCTTAACTAAGCTTGATAACCTGATCTAGCCTGAATAAGTGGGTTTCCTGTAAATAGTGGAGCAAAATTTCCTGTTAACATTGCCCCTACAGATGACATCTGAGTAGTAGCTTGTTTCAGTGAATATTTGAACCTTAGGAAAAACTCTTCCCATTTAAGTACATATATATATATATGAATATATTGAACTGCATTTACATTTACGGATGAATTTACTATGCTCAGGTACTAGGTTACTAAATGAAGCAATGAAGCATTTAGAAATAGCAACTGATTTAAGGTTCCCATGTCATTAGCCCAAAGTTTCTAACTACCTAGGCCCGACCCCACCACTATAGTTTGGCATAATTGAGTAATGCAAAGAGTAACCTAATGCTCCAAAGTGCCTACATCTGTTGCTTTTAGTCAAGAGCACATAGGATTTTACCACAATGTTTTATGCCATATTGCACCTTTTCCAGCTCAAACTGCCAACAGTTAAAAAGCTAATTACAGTTGCATGGTATGGAAAAAAGACAATATTCCAAAAGCTCTGCAGACCCCAGCATCTAGATCAGGGTTGCTTACTTATGCAGCGACCTTTAACCTTTAGTAACAATTTTATGCAGTGCAAGTTTCCTTCAAGCCCATCTACACTGAGTCTACTGCCCAATGCACAATGTGGCATTACCTAGTCACCACACATCAGCTGATAGCTGAAAGTCTAAGTTGTAAGCTCTTGTGTGGTTAGCCAGTATGTAAAAGTTCAGCTTTATAAGTGAAAGACTAGCAATGAACAGACTGAAAATCTCACTCCTAGTGAGATACCTGGGAAAATCCACTAGCTTCTTCACACGCTGTAAAACAGTTTCTCTACAAGACATCAGTGCCTTTCCAAATGAGGATTCCCATATCTGTACTGAAGTTGCAAGCTAATTTACTAGTTACTTGGGCAATCAGTATTTAGCTTTACTTTCCATATATTGCTTATTCCAATAAATGAGACTCTTTCAGACAAGCTGGTGCAGTTAATGCTAGAACTGTGTTTTAGATACTTACAGCCTACCTGAACACCTGTATGGCAGATACCGACCCCCCACTGAAAAGCTGCAAAGATATATACCACAGTCTTATGTAAGGTATAAAAACTCAGAGCAGCAATAGCCCTCACTATGGCATGTGATTTGGTAAAACCTTTTCAGGTGTGTCTTGCAAAAAGGAGTCACCAAAACTTAACCAGCTAAACTACATGTGGCTATTTTCCTCCTCACCACCAGGGAAATATAAAACCCACCATATCAGCTATCCTCCCACTGGAATAAAGAACTTCCTCCACCAGATGTGAGTAGGTACATTTGCAAGTTATGGTAGCCCCCCACTCAAATCAGTGCAGTCGTAATATTAAGAAAACCATTACAAAGGATAGTGCCCGTCTGGGAAGGATTCTTAAAGGTCTTGTAATAACCAAGGGATACAAGGCTACTATAACAGCTACACATGACAGATTCAATTGGTAACAGGAAGATTTAATTTTAGGAAGCAATTCTCCAGCATTAAGAAATACAAGTCTGACTCCCTCAAAAAGGGCGGAGAATTCCTCTAAATGTGTTGGAACATTTTGATTTAACACTTTATGCAATAACTGCTGGCTTGCCAGTTTCAGCATGTGGTACTTATAAGTGCAAGTAATGCAAGTGCAAGACTGGTATGTCCCATTCCGAAGCAGGACAGTACTCGAGGAAGGACAGCCAGGGTAGAGAAACAAGCCTCAAGCCATCCCCTTAATGTTTAGTCTCCAGTGCACAATACTTGCATTTTCTAGTATTACACTAGAGAAGTCCATGTATTAGGTCAGTGGTGCACATCTGGCCCTTGACCCAACACCATCTGGCCCCAAGAGTAAACCAAAAATATTTTTAAAAAAGTGAAAAAATACTATGCTTTACTCCAGTCACGCACACTTTCCAGCACATGCTTACTTACCTAATTGACTGCAGTTGCACACCTCTAATTTTAGCTGCGGAACTAACTATTCTTTGTTCAAGTCTCATCTGTAAACAGTAGTAACTTTCTGCAAGAGTTTGTATCAAGTCATGGCTGCAAGCCAGAATAAAGTTAAATGCAAAGTTGATGTAGAAAACAGGCAATTTCATGACTGCCGTCTTAAGTAAAAATGACCGTCACCTGTACCTATTAACTCACGACTTACATTTTGAGGTGGCCTGCAGATCCATTAAGAATTTGTGTAGTGGCCCTCCCCACAAAAAGGCAGTGCACCACTATTAGGTGATAACATTATGCTAATGTAATATTCCACTCACCTAGAGCCGGAGTTTGAATCTTTTCTACAAACTTTCCATGAAAAGCACGATTAAGGTGTCCTCTCTGGTCAGTCCAGTAAATGAGACTCCTTTTCCAGTCACTTTCAACAGAAGTGATGTTTTCTTCAGTTTCCAGCACAAGAGATTTTTCTACTGTGGTCCCCATAGCTCCAAATGTTAACAGTGAGATATTGTTTCGACTTGCATAAAGCAACTTCAGATCTGGAATAAAAAAAGCTACATCTTTACAAGCAGTCATATGGTCATTTCAAGCACATGTACGATATACTGCTAACTGAACAGTATGTAGTTCAAACACTCAAACCACTTTCAATTGAAGCCTATAAAGGGACTAGGTTTCAGAGTAGTCAGAAAACTTGAGGCAAAGTGAAATACACTGGTCATAAAAATTTCAGCAAAAGCCCATACATTTCATATGTTCAGAGTGCACACTTTCCAGCCAAGGGTTAAAGGTGACAAGTTTGAGTAAAATCCAAATTAAACATATGGAAAGTGATTAAAGCAGCAAGACAACTTTTATAATTACCCAGGTCAGATTAAAGCAATTTGCTCAGGTTCTTGATTACATTGCACCACTTAGTGAGTTAAGTGCCATAATGTACTTATTGCTTTGTTTTCTTAGAGCAGTTTTTAATAAAGCTTCATAAAACTAATCACAGCCCCAAATAAATTTAGTGCATCCCTTGGTGACAAGGAATATGCTGATGCGCATCCATATACTATACTGGATGTGAATCTGGGCATGTGAGAGGATATGTCTAACTACATTATGGGCACAGTCTTCCTCAAGTCACTGATGTTAAAACTTACAAGGTTCATAGTCTAGTACTAGGCTAGCAGACCCTTGCAGGCCATTTTAAGCCTAGCCAGTTTCCCTTGTGCTTGAACTGAGCTATTCCATTTGGTTAAACTGGCCTTACTGATACCAGGGTCGATATTACCCTTTATGAGAATAACTGGAATCATACCTTATACAACTCAAGTGGACTCCTGCAAGGGATGAAGCATTTAGGAGCTGTCCATTAGTAATGGGGCAGCCCTGGTGGAAATAGTTTCCCATCCATAGATAACAGCTGCACTTTAATATTGATGGTGATGAACTTCGCTCCAGAGCAGCAGTATCCTCAAGATTTTAAGAAGCACACTTTTCGAAATCAAAATTTGTCAATGGGGTGAAAACTGTGGCGCTACATGCATCACATACCATGGTAGCAAGTTACATTTTTACTGTGCAAATCACCAAGTGATGTACACTTACAGGTGTC
Source organism: Protopterus annectens (assembly GCF_019279795.1). Taxonomy (NCBI): domain Eukaryota; kingdom Metazoa; phylum Chordata; order Ceratodontiformes; family Protopteridae; genus Protopterus; species Protopterus annectens. Next base: position 125,789,259 of record NC_056751.1, on the reverse strand, counting down.
AAAAGCCAACATATACAGCCTAATCAGCTTAACTACATTAGAAACAAGTTTAGTTGTAACAAACCAAGATGTAGTGAATGAAAATATGAAGTCCTTTACAGCAGGAACCATAATCTAGCTACCAAGATGAGGGTGTTACAGGAAAATGGTACTTAAAACATTTGCTGACAAATGATCTGCTCTGAGGGGGGCATGCTGTTTGCAAAAACAAAATGGTGGTGGTCCTCTGGAAGCAGATTTGGGACATTGCAATATCAGTCTCAAGGTGTACATCTCAGAACTGAATTCAATAGATTACCTGTGCAGATCAGAGGGAAACCCTACCAAATGGATGCTAAACTGAAGACTTCCTTCAGATTATGCATCACTGGGACCTCCTCAGATATCTGTCTCCATTCTTAACCTGTGTATTGCACCAGAGCTCCATGCAAGTTTGGAAGACAGATGCCTTTCTGTGAAAGCATTTTTTCAGTTTCCATTCCCTTTCCTCATTCCAAATATCCTTCAGAAACTTCAAAAGGACGATCTGAAAATATTGATTCAGACTCCCTTTTGGTCCAAACTCTTAGTTCTCACTTTTTCACTTAGCCAAGGGTAATTACTACAAGTTACCCCCCAGAAAGGGGTCTCATCCAACAAAACAAGATTCACTCATCCACAACTAAGGCAATGAACTTCACTATCTGGCCTTTTCAATAACCTTTACACCAAGGGTATACTACAGGTAAAAAGACTTTCTGGTTGCAGGTTTATAAACTAGAAGCTCTCTCCATATAGTGCCATAATAGAACAGGATACTTTAACTGGGGATCCCCTTTTCCTCTGATGTGGATCTGCCCAACTCAGGCCTAGCATGCCCCTATAAAGGTGCATTCAGACGTTTATACCAGTCAATTGATCTCCACTTTCATGTTATGTTGTCAGTTTCTTAAAGGCATCCTCCATATCAGCCTCTCTGGAAAATCCATTTCTCTTCTTTGCTTGAAAAGAGAACAACTTCTCTGAATACACAACTTAGATAAAATTCTGTACTTGGAAAACACCAGTTTGTATCAGTAACATCTAAATTTCTGGGTTAAAAGCTTTCACGTGTACTCCCCTTTCATACTCTTAGTAACCCCTAGATTAACCATTTTATGCCTAAAGTTATTGAAACTTAAATCCATTCACCTGCATTTTCAGAATACTCAAAAAAAAAAAAAAAAAAAAGCTAACAGGATTACCAATTTCTCATTTCCTTCAAAGGAAAAAATATGGGTCTTCCAGCTTCTAAACCCAATTTGTAGACTGATTTTTTCTTTTTGCTATTCCTTCCATAGCAAGTCTTTCAAAGATCGGTCTACCAAATCAATAGCTTTTTTTCAAGCATATTGATTCACACTATCTTTGATGCAGCTATGACTGACATTTCATATTTTTACCAAAGGTTACAAAACAGATGCTTTTCCTGGGGTCAAAACAGGTTTTGCTAGAACCATCTTCCAAAGGCTATGGGACTATTTCCCTCAAACCTCTCCCCTTTCTGCCCAACAGCTATTATAAAATCAGTACTGCAGTGATTTAATGAACTATACAGTTGTGTAGAATTTATAATGTTCAGATAGATCACTGCTGTAACATATGCATACTCCTGCATATTTCATGGCAGACATTCCTGTACCTTTCCATTCTTGGTTCTTGTGCCAGAGTTTATTCCCATGGAGTCTTGGCACTTTTCCCAGGGCAAGAAAGCAGGAATGTTACACCCATGCATCTTTTAGGTACCAGCACAATCTTGTACAGAAGTCATTTGTACAGAGACAGGAAGATGCCCAAGCTTTTGTAAACTGGCCAGACATACAGTCTCACAAGTCGGCAATACTGTAACCATGATCTATCCAATGTATAGTTATTGTAAAAGTTTTACCAAAAAACTACTTCCCTTGAAGATTAAGTTCTCTGCTTCAGATTCTATTATTGCTTCTAAGAAACCAAAAACTGGCACCCCTGCCAAAACGAAACATTTTCTAAACAGTCTACTTCTGTGAGCTGACAGTATGCAGCCTGCTCACTATTTCAAGATGTTTGGTATATTTAACTCTGCTATAACCAGTTGCATATTTTCCTAATGGAACAAATCTTGAATGGCTAAAACCAGGTATTCTTGGTTTGAGGTAAGTTGTGGCATACTAGAAGGGGCTGGTAGAAGTCAGTTTAGTTTTAAGCCTCCCTTGATGTTGGGGAACCAATGACCTGAAGTTGCAAGTCTCCACAATATAAGAGCTTTCTTGAAAGAGGGATAGGCTGAGGCAGATGGTCACAAACTGAACTGGCTGATTTGTATGGAAAGGTACCCTTAAGTACTCAAGTCAGATTTGGATTTTTAACAATTTACCATTTTGATGCAATTTCTAGCCCTTTTGAAAAAATGGTTCAGCTGTGGATGGTCAGACATGGGAAAATTTTCTGCTAAATAGCGTGCATAATTTTAATTCTTCACTACAATAAGATTTCAGCAGCTGACTTCTATCCAGAGAGTAATCCCAATCTGGCATCTTCAGGCAAGAACTGTAACCCCTAACAGATTACCCACTTAACATACCCAAGTAGCTACAGCTATAGACTCTACCAACTTCAAAAGTGTTGGCTATTGAGTGGCAAAAGACAACTTTGTCCAATTCAGGCATGTTTAACTAGTTTATTCATGGCACACAGAAGATGCCTAAATATGGGCTTAACAGTTAATGGCACACAAACATGTACTAGAAGTGTAAAACTGTCTTGGCTTTTCCCGGTTAGGGGGCACCACATCAGAACTCCGGTCCAAGGATTGGCAGTGAATTTTTAGTGTCAAGTTGCCAGCCCGGCACCCAACCTTCAAAGGCACACCCACACGTGCATGAACCTACCTGCACGTCTTGATTCCTTTGACCACAGAGAGGACATGCAGACTCTGCACAGAAGGCACTCCACCCAAGAATTGAACCAGATAGCCTCTTGCTGTGTGGCAACAATGCTAACCGCAGTGTACACAAGATTTATCCACAGCCCTATTGGCAGTGTCATTAGGTAAATTGATGCATGGAAGCAGTTGTGTTGTCCACTTCTGGATATTCCTGCTGGCTCTAATGGATTGTCAAGTGCTAGAGGTTGGGACTCTGCATTTAAGCAAGTTGCGACAAAGCTATCCTATAAACATCACAAGATATTGCAGGTGGTTTGGTAATGCCCATGTACAAATCAAAACCTTTCCACAAACACTTTCTTCCCTCCCATTGAAAATGGATCATTTTTATAACTGCCTCCAGTAAATCTCTACAGGAAAAACAAGAGACAGGGTATTCTCATCCTATGACTCAAAACCTATTGGAGAATGGATCTGGGGAATAATCTCGAAGTAAAAGGAACCAAGGCAGCTTTACAGAAATCACCTTAAAGCCCCTGGGAGAGGTCATGCCACTTAGTGTCCTCCCACGGGTAGTAGAAGCATGTTTAGCTGTATGCTTCTTGGGAAGCATCAGTGGATATACATCTGGGAGGTTGACCCCTGACATACCTCAATATTGCTACCAGGAACTTCCTCAGACCATGATTAAGTATAGCCTTTGGTCCCCCCCATCACTGGGAAACTAGCAGCCCTGTAATAGGAAGTCAGTAAGCAAACAGCACTACAGCCCTTACTAGCCTAGCCATATTTGTCCCCAAGTTACACAATTATTGGCTGAGTGAAGTTGGATGAGGTAAGGGTCTATTGTCTTCTGTCCAAGAGGTACATGGGCACCAAACCCAGGAGTGAATTTATAGTCACCCATCCATTGATCTTGGCTGCATTTGAAGAGGGACAGGGAAGGGCTCTTTCATAATGAATTGGAAGCTTGTTTAATGGAAGTGGCAGTCTCTTGGAAATGCATCTCACCAGCATGATATGTTCAGGTCAGAGGCTGAGTTAAGATCCCTGGAGCGAGTGACCCTCCTGTAGTTTTACAAATTTGTAGCATTTCCATCAGGGTCTGGTAAGAAACTGCCCTGTAAGACGGGCACAAGACATCCCTTAGCAACCTGTAGGAGACTAAATACAGTGACAGGGCTTTCAGTCTCTGTGCAAGACTGGTGTACCCTGCAATTTGAGAAACCTATGTGGTCTTTCCAATTGCTGCAGGTGTCTGGCAAGGTACATGTGAAAAAAGCATTGTACTCTTGCTCTGATAACAGTATAAAGGAATTGTAACATCCTTACAGCTAGATGCAATGCCTTTATAGAATATGCCATACAGGAGTGATTTCACTTCTGTGGATACATGGTAATCAAAATTAAGTTTGCTGTCACCATTGGTACCCAGATACATACCACTGGGTCTACACGTTGGGGAGTGCTGTCTAATGTAAATTAACAGGGATGTCTGCTTTCCCAAAAGGAATTTTTTGCACTGGCACCATTCATCTGGATTAGCCCTGTCTACAATATACTAACATTGTTTGGGTACTCTACTGCCCCCAATTTGAGATCAGCGAACTTGGTTGGCTACAGGCTGTTGAAGTTTGCTTGGACTTGAGAAACATTCCAAACATTAACGGGCCCAGCATAGAACAATGTAGTACACCACTGGTGATTGGTCTTTTGCTAGAAGTGAATTCACCCAGTTTGACAGGGTCCTGGTGGTAAGCCAGTTGGATACCCATCTGGTAATGTGGGGGTTAATTCCCAATTGGGAAGTCTAATACCCAAGTGTGGGTATATGTCTCAAATGCCTCGTCTAGGTCAAGATAAGCATTATACACTTGTCCAAGGCCTTGGTGACCAATTCATCCATGTTTAACAGGCAATCTACATTTAACAAATGAACTAGGTTGGGTCCAGAGTTGGGAGATTACCCATGCCCTTGGCAAGGTCCATAATGATTCTTTCCATGGCCTTGCAGACTAGGCTAGTCAAGCTTATGGGCCTACAATTCCTAGAGTCGGTAGGTAGTCCCACTGTGCAGAGGGATTACTGTTGCTGTCCTCCATTCTGCCAGAACATAGCCAATTCTCAGGCTAGGTCATGTCAAGTTGTAAAAAGCAATCTGGGATATTGTCTGGTCCCACTGATGCCATGCCTTTGGCCTTAGAGTAGACTACTGCCTCTTGAGAAAATAGGCTAAGGAATGGTGGCAGACATACTTTGAGGGATGGATTGATGGGGACAGGGTGAGGAGCTTGCTCCAAATCAGTCAGCTAGCAGGTTGGCTATTGTCTCCAGTAGAGTATGGGTGGTGCCATCCACAACCAATTCAGTGCATAGCTGGGTATTCCCTTTTAGATTCTGGATGTAGTTAGAGAATGCCTTGTGATTATTCTTAGCTTTACAATTAGCTTTGGAGAACCACCTCCAATTTGTTTAAGCTAGGGAGGGATGGACTCTTGCTGAGAGTCCGTCTTCTTGGGCATTAGTTTCTTTCACTTGCTGTACAGCCCATTTAACTAGGGGTGCACCAAGGTGGCTTGTTTTTTTTCCAGCAAGACAAGGTTTTAATGCAGTCAGATACAGCCAATTCTATACAACTGCTTAACTGTTATACAGAGCATTGGTGTACACCTCTGCATAGGAAGACTATGTTCAGTGTTGAGGGGGCTTTTGAAGCTTTGTACATCACTTAGGCCATCTGGCTCAAAAAAACTCAAGCATTTCAGCCTGGTGTGGCATCTGGTCTTATAATTACAGCAAACTAGACTGATTTATGGCCCAATCTTATCAGGGAGAACATCTTGGGGGTTGCAATGCTCTCCCATTTTAAGGAGTACTATGTTCAGGACATTTGAACCTCTTCTGTGCTGGCTAGCTGTGAGCATTTGTGCTGAAAGTCCAAGAACCTCAGCCTGTACATTTGTTGTCAGGTACATTTCCAAGTTGATGGTAGGATAATCATCACCCACGAACAAGGTGTGGGGCTGTATGGCAAGTGACTCCAGTATTTCCAAGGATGCTTTTCCTGTTTTATGATGGGGACCTACAGCTAGCCATGCGGAAGGGGGCTTTTCCTATAGCTAACTGGACATGGAGTAGCTCATGATAGTCATTCTGTTTGACCAGTCTCTAGGTGTTACTTATCTTTAAAGATAGATAAACCACCTTTGGTTCTTTTCATGCTGTTTGTGGTCTGAGCATATGAAAAGTATTGCAGCCCTGCATGGCTGTGGTGCTTTCCATGCTTTTGAACCATGTCAGACATTAGCATCTTCCATAGTGAAGACTGCTTCCAAGGAGTGCAGTTTCTTGCTTAAACTCCTAGCATTATGCAGGAATGCCCTCAGTTTATCTTCATGCAAGAAGTGACTATGCTGTGCCTTATCTACCTCAAGCAAGGTCAACAGCAGGAGCAACTAAAACTGGGCAGGCTAAGGGCTTGTCAAGCATTGTAACAGATCTGGCTCTTAGAATTTTCAGAAGGCTTCAACTTTGAGTTCATGACTGCTTAGGCATGTCTGAGTGGGAAGATTCAAAGGCCACCTACCCCACATGAGTTCCTTCAGCCTTTGGTTTTCAATGGAAAACAAAGCGACTGGACAGTCATCAATGGACAGATCAGTTTAATATTCGAGCATCTATACTCTACAGTTTAAATGGGAACAAAGAGCTAGACTAATGGTAAATGTGCTGCTAAAGAAAAGGCCATGTTTTAGTACAAGGTTTTAAATGTATTAACACATACTATTACAGAAAGGCCTCAAACTGCATTAATATTCTCAGTTTGGCTCCAACTTTGCATATTCATATCTTACACCAACCAGAACAGACCAAATATTTTCAGTAATTTCAAAGTTCAGACTTGCGCTATCGTACCACAAACGTTTGCAAATTATGAAGTCGATAAAGTAAATACCTGCAAATTAAACCACACTTCAAAGTGTGTGTAATCCCAAGTAGCTGCAATGAAATTATAAGTATGGGGACTGTTTCTCTATGGCAAAATCAGATCTCAAGCATACCAAACACATTCTGGGTCTTAAATCCATGTTCCTTAAATCTCACATTGAAAGTGTCACACCTTCAGTGTTAGGAATTTGTTTAGCCGATAACAGCAAATAGTATTTATCAAAAGAACATTTTGTTGCACTAACCATACTGTGGGTTTCCTAGATGCAGCAGTTAGCAAACTTGGGTGTTTTACGTTTTGCCTATTTGATCCCAGCAATATCAAACTATGGCACACTGACGACTTAAGTGACCACCTGTCCAGTTTTCTGCTTACAGGCTTGTATGCAATTCAGTAAATCAATGCATACAAAATGTGCATAATCTATCCAATTTTAATGTAAACCACATCTACCCATTCAAACAATACGACTAGAATATTAAAAATCTTTAAGAAGCCACCCTCAAATTTAACAAAACCTTTACCAATATACTGAAGGAACATACTTCATCATGAGAGTTACTTAATCCAACAAAATTGTAGACAAATGATGCTTTGAGAAAAGGCCTGGCAAGCATGGCATGCCACCAAATCCCAGGAAATATTCTACACTAGACAAAAAACTGAACACTACAAGATGACAAATATCCACTACTTGAACTTTTAATGGACATACCAAAATAATCCTAAAAATTCTGGTCATTGGTCCAAAATCTACTGAATACAGGCCAACATGAACAACCCACTTTCTTCCCCATCAGTTGCCAACAAACACTGCCTTTAAGCTGCAGTCTCACTTAAAGACTACTTCACCAGCAAGACAATTCCCTCCAACCACAGAACCCCATGGGAGCCCACTTCTCAATCCAACCTACTTCTATCGTAAAAAATACCTCCTAAAACTAAAAACATACAAAGCTCTGCTACAGACAATCTTCCTAAATTTCTAAAAATTGCAGCTGAAGCTCCCACACCCAATATAAATACTAAAATAATTCAATTCTCAACTCAGTCATTTGGAAGGCAGTATACATACTTCATAAACGATGACCTCTGCTGACTACTATAACATGAGACCAATTGTTATAGTCGCCATTGTCTAATAGAAAAAAAATATCTATTCCCAATTACTGCAATACCTAACCAAACACTCCCATGTTTTTCTCCACAACCATAGCACCACTACTACCCTACTTTACTTTGCTGGCACCATTAACAGAAATTGCTAAAACCCTCCTTCCTCTGTTTTAACAGCCAACAAGATTCCTTGTCAAATGTCAGCAAGAATACTATTTCTACCCATTATTGGAGTGCTACTATGTTCCATACTTAAACCCTGTTTAACATAAGTGATCTGCAGTGCTTCCAAGTACACTTTTACAACATGCAAATGACTACACATCTGCACAGCCTCTAACCTTTAAGAAATACTCAAGAATCCTGGCTAAACTACTTAACCCCAAAAATCTTTAAACCCCTAAAGCATTCTACTAAAGCAAATCTCAAATCACTTCATTAAACCCAATTGAACAGATCTGCAATACGCAACTTTAAGAGGGCACCACAGAATTTGACCATTTCCAAACACTAAAAACCCATCAACATCACGGCCTACCCTACCGTATGCCTCCCCACTCTAGCTTTCAAGCTTTGACATATAAAGCTGGAACAATGTTGCAATAAAATGGCTCACTTCGCTGCAAATCTCCCCTTCAAGTTTAAGGGTAGAAGGGCAAGCTCTAAACTGGGTTAAACTCCATCACCTCCACTATAGTCCTTGACTACTAGCTCATACTCCAACACCCTGAAACAAAAGATATGCTTCAATACTGCCACTCTACCAAAGCTCTTCCTCTAAAGACAAAGCTCAAAACGCATTGCAAACCTCCTTAAAGTAGCTACCCATTGAAATACCTTAAATGTTGTCAGGCTTTTGAAAAAGCCGAAAGGCATTCAAAATACAAACACCTGTCAACATCCTGGCTCTGTAGCTGTGTATTATCAGGGTAAAACATCTACACAATTTCTGCTCTCTACTGTTGGCAACACCTCTGCTCTCTACTGTTGGCAACACCTCTGCTCTCTACTGTTGGCAACACCTCTGCTCTCTACTGTTGGCAACACCTCTGCTCTCTACTGTTGGCAACACCTCTGCTCTCTACTGTTGGCAACTATCAGTCTTCATCAATCCCACTTTTCTATGCCTCTCAACTTACCACTCACTTCATTTGCATCTATGCCTCTCAACTTACCACTCACTTCATTTGCATCTCAAAATATCACCCTTTTGCTCTCCACCCTTTGTGAATAACTTATTATTCTACTGGGACATCTACGCTACTGCAGTTAATTATACCTGTATACAGTACAATTGGTACAAGTCTTATTGTATGTGTAAAATAGTTTAACTGACATTGCTGGCATTATAGAACACTTTACTGGAGCTTTTCTCCCCAGACCTCCAATGAAAAGGGGCCTTTGTGCCTAGCTGGGATTCGCCCGTCAAATATGAAAAAATAAACCTGCATAATTTGTTGCAAGTCTCATTTTCATGGACAAAAACTCCTCAGTTACCCTTAAACTCAATTACCAGGGTAGCCGTAACTGGACACCATCCAAAAATAAAGCCAGTGGAATTGAATGAATGGATTTTTGTGAAATTTGAAACAAAACAAGCTATTGGAGGCTTATTTAGAAGGCCAACTAGCTACTGGAAATATTAGACCAAGTCGCCAAAAAGGAAAGTTTAATTTTAGCTAAACCATTTCCACAAAATTGATATGGCACAGACCAAGCTGGTGATAAATATTGGGAATTAAACTAGGGAATATTTACAAAAAAGTTAGATTTTAACGATGACTACCTACTTAAATGATCTGTCTCAGAATTTTCATTTTAGAAACTCATCTTACCTTTAAGTACATTAAAAGGTTATTCCAATACACTTAGACAAGGTTGTCCTCTGTCCCAATTTGCTCAAGTCAAAATTTGTTCCAATGTTGAAAGAACATGCAGTTAGAATTGTACACCATTTGTCATTGTTGGAATCACCAAAGATCCCCTTACTTGAAATTTAAAAGATGGGGATGTAACCATGCATTAACATGTTACTCAACTAAACAAAACAGGAATAGTCAGTTATATTGCACTCTCAACCATTTAATGTCAAGCTACTGCCTCAACCATTTAACAAAATCAAGCCATCAGCCTGAACCTGAATTTCAAAATACATGACCTTCAAGTGAAAAAAATTAAAATCAGTACAGGTTAGACAAAAACAATCTTCCAAATCCTATACTGTGGAAACAGATTTTAATAGACCAGAAAATCTGATATTGGTGGTTTGCAAAAACTACATTTCTAAGATGGTTTCCATACAGAAATGCATACGTTCCAGCCATAATCTGAATGTACAGCTCAGCAAAAATGGTTTAATCTGGAAAGAATGCATTTACACGTGCCAGGTGGTCAAGTGAGACTTGTGAAAATATCCGAGAACTACGATCAAATACAAGGCTTACAAATGTACACTAGCACATTTAAAGTGCCTTGCTACATTCATTTGATATACAGAGGTGGCAAAAACTAAGCTATGTAGTTGATACTTCAATGAAACCTAGACCTAGTTCTACTACCTAGACAACTCAGATGTTCATTGGTCCAAGGAACTTGGAAGGTGCCCAAGACTGCACTGTGGCTGCTTCCAGCCATTAGGCCCACAAGTAAATATTAGCTCATCAGGAATTTGGCATCCTTACTGCCAATGCCAACACCAAGGCTAAGTTTCTACAGAAGTACAAGATCCTAGCCAAAAATGGCAGGACAATGTCAGACCCAGCCATTTTTTTTTACCTGAATACAATATCCACAATTTACTGCAGGCCCTGAACTAGGATTGTAGCAAGCCTTACCATCTTAAGCATATTAAGAGTTCCCTCTGGCAAATGTGGCAACCAATTATCTCCAACATTTTAGCATGGTGACACCAGTAACCCACAAGTTTAAGTTGTTGTATTTGGAATTCTGCATTTTAAAGACATTCCTTTAACAGTGGTAAATATTTCCATTCTTTTAGAGTCCTAGAACCTCGGATCTCCACGGCTTGTAGACTTTGTTTAACCTAATACCAAACATCTCAGTTAATATACTATTCATTGTCCATTGCACTAGTGCAGGGAACCCCTATCCAGTGTCTGCTTCTTAGAGTTGAAACTTAACTGGGGATGTGGGCTGGTTAACTAATTCACTCCAATGGAGCTCAGGAAGTTTGCATCCAACTTCCAATGGGCGGAGCTTAGGCCTGACAAAAAATCAGACTGTCCTCATATTTCAAACAAATGTTTGATCTCTGGAAGCATAGGGATTAAGAAAGCAAATTACAAACCAGCAGAAAGCATTTATAGTGGAAGCATTCTTTAGGTTCTAGGTCTTAAACCTAATTTTATAGGTAACAGTTAACACTATTGTTAGTAATATTTTGTAACTATATCTTGGTAACTACTCACGTTTCATTGTCAGCATTTTATTCATCTAGCCGAGAGCTTTCATCTGTGTTACTTGGCTTTTGATATTTAGAAAAATGTGCAAATTATATGTACAGAATTTAATCTCTTGCTTCAAATTTATCTCCACAGTTCACTCCACCACCTTATAGCCTCAACAAAAATCCCCCCTCTTTCACACTGCAACCAGTTTCAACTGATCTTATCTTTACTCTTCTTACAAAACTCAAACCTTGTACCCCCTCAGCTGATCTCCTCCCAGCTGAATACCTTCAAATTGTGGCCAAAGCAATTGCCCTTCCGGTCTCCATCTTAATCTAACCATAACTGAAGGCTTTATTCCAACCCTCTGGAAAGTCTCTCGTATCATTCCTCTTCACAAGGGTGGTAATTCTATCGAGCTTGCTAACTTTTGACCCATAGCCTTACTTTCTCCATTAGCTAAAATCTTGGAAAGATGCATACATAGTCAACTACTTGACCATCTTCTCAAAAACAACCTATTAGCAGACTGCCAACATGGTTTTAGACCCTATCACAGCACTACTACAGCACTCATTCACAGACCATATTAATAAACATTGGAACAACCTGCTGTCCTCAGCACTATTCTTAGTCCTCTCTAAGGCCTTTGATATGGTCAACCATTCCCTCTTACTAAACATCCTCAAATCATTTGCCTTGGACAGTCCAGCTATCCAGTGGTTTAAATCCTACCTAGATAACAGACAAGCAGTCCTTTGGGATAATCAAATATCATCTCTTCTTCCCATCACAAATGGAGTGCCACAAGGCTCAATACTGGGACCTCTCCTCTTCTATTTTTATTAACAAACAAACTAAATATGTCCCTTCCTCAATCCATATGTATACAATATACCGATGACTCAACTCTGATATGTTCAGCATCCTCCCCAATAACGCTGCAGACCACTACACAACAAGTCTTCACAGCAGCTGAAAACTGGTTCTATCAGCATGGCCTCTTACTAAATCCCAAAAAGACTAAATTATTACTTTTTACCCCATCACAGAAATCTTTAACCTTTACCTTCGATATAATGTCAAACAATGGCACAATAATATCCCCCGACTCAACTACCAAACTTTTAGGTGTCACAATAGACCATAATCTCAACTTTGATGCCCATATTAACTTAATCAAGTCAGTCAATAGAAAACTTGGATCTCTCTAGAGGCTCAAACCCTTCCTAACTACCTTAGCCAGAAGTACTTTAGCTCAAACACTTACTCTCTACCCTTCTTTATGCCTCACCGATTTTCACAAACTTATCAAAAGCTAATTTCAATAAATTAGCAGTATCCTATAATATTACAAGATTTGCCACAGGAGCCCCTTTTAGAACCCATCATTGCTGTAATCTGAAACTAGGCTGGCTGGAACTACAAAATCAAATATGACTACAGCAACTTACCATCACCCACAAAATCTTCTGTCAACCTTCTAACACCACAATACTTAATACCCTTATTACTCCTTATAGAAATCTATTATCCTTGCGGTCCGCTACAAAGCTACTAGCAGCACCCTATAAATCCAACAACAAAGCTGGAGACTGTTTGTTCGCCAACTGTATTGCACCTATCTGGAACAAGCTCCCTCATGAACTCACCACTATTATTTCTCTACCCACTTTCAAGAAGCAGCTAAAAACTCTGCTTAAGTCTCAATGGCTCTGTCCTTGTACTAACCCTGACTAAACTATTATTCCCTCTACCCTTTTCACCCCCTCAAACCTTTTCTAGGTTAGTATAGTATTAGTGTTTGAACCTTCAAAAATCAGCTAAATCCTGTGCTTAATTCTTATTAGCTCTGTCCTTTACAAACCTTGACTAAAACTTTCTATTCTCTATTTTCTCACCCTTATATTCTCCCAAAAAAAAAATGTTGCTTGCTGATTCTCAGTATTGTAAAGTATTTTTGCCAGTAATACTTATGAACCAGTTTTTTTTTTCTTTGTATAATATTTCTTATTTGAATGTATAACATACTTGATTTTACTAACCCATTTTTATTGGAGCTTTTCTCCCCAGGCCTCTACTGAAAATGGACATGTATCCAGCTAGACTAGCCTGGTCAACAAGTGTAAAATAAAAAAATAAAATAAAATTTACCTGCACTAAACAGATGTCCGATATTAATGCAGTTGAGTTTGCCATTGTGCAGCTTAAAGATGAAAATGTTCAAAACCTTATACATACCATGGCTTTGGAATTACTGATGCAAATCTAAAGCAATATTTGACACCTAGGAGGCAGATGCACCTAGAGATGTCACTTGGATGTAATGGCCTTTTTCAAGCTAGAGTAAAATTACAACAGCCCTTTAAATGCCAGAAAAATGCACCAATTCATTCAGAGTTGTCTTTATACAGCATTTACAAATTTACACTGCAGAAACGCTGATAAATGGGAAAAGACAAGTGAGCACAGAGATGTCTTTTGGTAACATTTACAATCACACAGAATTAGTGATAGCACAGCAAGGCTGATTAAAATGTGATCAGGTAGAAAATTAAATTTCAGAAGACAGCAGCTGATGGGAGATGATCGCATCCACTTTGTTATGAAGACTTGAAGGTGTACCGAATAAGACCAGAGTAAATCAGACTACCTTTATGATATATTAGTCACTTAACATGAGGATCAAATCTCACGTTATAAACATTGCTGAGAACTAATTACAAATCAAAACTGCTTAAAATGTATAAAATGCAAATTTGCACACATTCAATTTAGAAATAGTACAGCACCCTTCTGAAAGATATTTAGTAGCATAACTGGAGCAGGGTGAAAGGTCAATTGCTCCTGGTGCAAAGTGCTGGGGGTGCAAATGGCCAAACATTCTGATAACAGTTTGAATCAGGAGTCTAAATACCAAAAGTAGTCGAGTGGTATATACCAGAGAGCCATATAAGTAAGTAGACCTCTTTTCCCTTTAGTGGTATATACACAGAGCCATATAGGCAGTATACCTTGTTCCCCTTCGTGGGAGAACTCCAAGCCAAGTGTGTTGCACCGCAGCCAGTCATGTCTTACTCAAGGCCTCAGACCAAAAAAATAAAGACTGGTTTGCAATTCAGTTTAGAAATTAAAATTCATTTAGATATACCACATACAGATGTATTACTTAAGCTCTCCACAAAATACATTGAAAGACTATCTACTGGGCTGGGCAGTGAAACACTGGAAAGCTTTTTAGCTTTCAGGTTGAGCCACTCTATGCACTCCCACTGACCAAACATCGGATGTAGAGAAAACTTTACTCAGAGTAATTCCAAATAACCTGAAGCCAACTGCCAGAAAAGCTTCCAACTAAAACTCAACGGAGGTCCTTAATGCTCCAAAATTTGTCATACAGCCTTCCTTTTAGGACATTTTCAAATACAGCCATTTAATTAATAAAAATTTGAAATAGTTTGGGAAAAATCAGTTTCTCTTGAGTTCAGCCTACAGTATTTCATAAAAACTTCAGCACAGCCGTTTGAAAGTCCTACCACACCTACGAGTTTTTTCCATCTAAAATGACAACTGTAGATACTGTTTATACCACAAAAACTCGCAAAGGAATTACTAGTTTCCCTACATGTTGCATGCTCCTGTAGCCTAGCCATAGGTCAATGATCCCCTTCACCCCCACACACACAAACTAGCTGCAGCAGTACTAGTATCTCACTAGTGCCAGTTTGACAGTTATAGGAACCCATAAAATTAAATGCATAGAGCTTAAAATTAGGACAACTACAAATGGGCATAAACAATCTACACAAGGATAAGAACATAAAAGCTGGCAGATGAAGGCAACACAGGCCATTGGCAAGGTAAGGATATCTTTGTTCTAAAGTGGTGTCAGAGTAAAACAAATAGCTTTAATTCTAACACAAGTACATATGATTAAAGCAGGCGTGGGCTTATCAACTCTCCATCCTGAACAGATTTCATTGAAATTAGGATGTAGGCAGAAATTGCTCCTTTGATAAACTTAATTACAAGCCTAAAGACTTGGATGGATCCTCACTACAGTAGCAATAACAGATTTTCATAATTCCTTCGATTAAGAAAATTCACTACAATTCTAAAAATGCTGACAAGTGGTAGAGAATGACCAGAACTGATTAAGACTAGCAAAAGTATTAAGAAAGGATTTTAATAAGTTAAACAAATCAAAAAATCAAACTGTAAACACCACATCTGTCCTGATGAAATGAGGGTCATGGGTGCCCCTTGGTACATGTAACCATTCCATGTACCAAGCAGGTACTGGAAACGTGCATATATTCCTGTTCAAAATATTGTTAAGATAAACATGAGAAGCACTCATGGCAGACAAAGGCTTCATGATAAAATGAGCAATGTGAGAATTGTCTAGACATTTGAAATTGGAAGATGGCATAATAGTTACGGCATTTATCTCGGACAGTACAAGGTTTGATTCTCACTTTTGGAGGGGAATTTGCTAGGCTTAAAATGTCCCACAAGGGCAGCTAGCCTAGTACTTACTATGGGGTCACATTCACATTGCCAAACTTTTACAAGTTCAAATGTCGTATGGTCGAAACCAGGCTCCCAGCTCAACCCAGCCTACCTAGGCCACCACCCAGCCCTTAACTTTAAGGGTCCACTATGCAGCCCTAATTATCCATCTTTACTTACTGATATCACTAATTGAATTTTTTATACTATTACCTACTGTTATATTTTGTATATAAATGTTACCTGTCTCAATTACCTAAGTCAGGTCACTATATTTGTTTATGTACCTCTGTTCTTTGGAGCTTTTCTCCCCGGGTCTCCACTGAAAATGGACATGTATCCAGTTGGACCAACCCGGTCAACAAATGTAAAATAAATAAAATAAATAAAAATAACTTCAAATGTTTCAATGGAGATCTCCGCAAGGGAAACTTTCCCTTTCCTGCAATGTAGTGCAATCTTGGAGTTAGCATATTTAAGTAGCAAGGGGTGTGGGGGTGCAGGGAGCTTGCCCCCTTAGTCTTCAAGTTGTGTTTTTTTTTTACATTTTCGAATTTTAAGTTCGAATATATGGTGTCAACCATATGGTATTCAAACTTTTAAGTTAGACAATGTGATAGACCCTTTACTATGAACCTATCTTAGTTTGACAGTTGGTTGCCAGTCATGTGGTTGAAACTTTGGGTCAAGTCTTTCAGTCAAGCCTGCCATTTTGAAAATGGTTCATGCCATATCTGGTAGGAACCAAAAATTGTGCTACAAGTTTATTTCATTAAAACAATGTTGGTCTTTCAGCTTTTCCCGGTTAGGGGTTGCTACAGCGGAACTCCGGTCCGCTAATGATTGGCAGTCAATTTTTACATACCGGCTTGCAGGCCTGATGCATAACCTTCAACAAAGGTACGCCCATTCACACATGTCTCCACGCAGAAGACTAGCTGAGAATCGAACCGGACAGTGTCTTACTCTGAGGCGACTAAATATTAATCCTGAATGTGTTCATTTCTTTGAATTGCTTTCGTAATTAAACAGTAATTTACAATAGATTTTTTCTCCCCCCAGCCCAGGGAACACCTGAACGCAGAGGCATCAAGGGAACACCTGAACGCAGAGGCATCAAGGGAACACCTGAACGCAGAGGCATCAAGGGAACACCTGAACGCAGAGGCATCAAGGGAACACCTGAACGCAGAGGCATCAAGGGAACACCTGAGCGCAGAGGCATCAAGGGAACACCTGAACGCAGAGGCATCAAGGGAACACCTGAACGCAGAGGCATCAAGGGAACACCTGAACGCAGAGGCATCAAGGGAACACCTGAACGCAGAGGCATCAAGGGAACACCTGAACGCAGAGGCATCAAGGGAACACCTGAACGCAAAATGTATTCATTCACCATTGTTGTAAAGCTTCATGAACATCTAATGGAAAAGTCAAGCCCATGTTAAATTTTTAATGTGCCCAAAAACAAAACCTTAGTAGTGTCCTCGAACTGCCCAACCTAGAAGAGATCCTACAGCAGTACAGTAACTCCCACAAAATCTTGTAAACCAAAGCATAGGTTAACTATGCAAAAATCTGGGTTCCAAGACTACTCAGATGTGCCTAGAAAAAGTTGTGAATAGACCTACCAGTGACCAGCAGAGGGTTTTTCTTATTGGCATGCCATCTAACACTCTTGACCAAAGTTTAGCCATTTTGAATGACAGTGGTATTGGACACTGCAAAACCATGGAACATGACTGCTTGCTCCATACTATTCAGGCCAGCCAACCATTTTAACTGCCGAATTGCCACCTTGAATATTTTTTCATCTTTTCTTTCAAATCATGTGTTCAAAGCATCATGTTACTAGCTTCTGTGCCAAGATGTCCATATGCAAGAGGGTATAAATTTTCACCAAGTATTACCTACTCATTTCAAACTGCAGAATAATCCGTTTGACAGTTAAATTACCAGGGTTATGGATCAATGCAAATGCTGTTGGAGCAACTGTAGAAACTATGCATTCTGTTAGCATGTATGCTGCTTGCTACAGCAGACAGTAGGGGAAACAGTGTGCCTCCCCACTGCATCTATCAAGTACAGTTGTGCATGAACTTACTATAATAGATAGCATACTTTTCATTGTTGTAGTACTCCTTAAAGGAAACCTACAGAGGATAGTTGTTTGTCGGATGCATAGCCTATGTCCAGGAAACAAGGTACCCAAGTAATGCACATGCCTGATCCTCAGAACTGAATTATCCCATGGGAACCAGAGCAATCAGAGGAACAGAAAAGAATGAACATGTGCATTCAAATAGGGGGAGCAACAAGGATTGCTTGGCAAGAACACAAGGAGAAATGAGTGAGCGAAAACTACAACAGTGAAAAGTAGGACATCTGTTATAAGTTCTTATACATTAGTGCCCAGTCTTTCATCACTACTGCAGTATTCCTTACTAACGGGAGCCCAAAAGCTACTGACAAGGATAGGAGGAGGAAACAAGAGCCCTCCAAAAAGTGTAGTATGGCCCTGTCAAATTCATCTGTGGCTCTAGAAACCTCACCTAAACTTGTACTGTTTAGCAGTAAACACAGATCAAGTATCAGCTTCCAAAATGCATCTAGCAACCAGGACACTGAAAACACAATACAGGAAACTGCCCTGGTAGACTGAGCATGAACTGAAGTTGAAAGTTGCTAGACTTTCAATGCAAAAGGAAATGGCTTGCTTAGCCACAACTACACCCAATGTCTTTGCATGACATTAAAGTTGTTCTGATTTCTTAACATTTTTAATTTTATCCAAATGTCCAGTCTATGCAAATCCAATATGTGGAATTACCCCATCACTATTGAGTAAAGGGGGGAAAAAGGATAAAGTAAAGGAATCAGGGGCAAGTCACCGACCACCTTCAGCATAAAAGGATTTGTATGAAAAACAAATGGGAGAACTGGCATGAGGGCCTAGAGTTCAGAGATGCTCTTGGCAGAACAGCCACCAGCAACAGTCTTCCAAGTACAGAATTGCAGAGCAAAAGCTGCAGGTTCCAAAGTGTAGTCACGTTTTCCAAAACGAAATTAAAAGGCCCCAAGAAGGTGAATGGGCTTTATGGGAGCATAATAGGAAGAACACATTTTAAAAATTGTTTTCAACTTAAAATTTAGAGGAAAGAGGCCAAAGAAGGTGAATGGGCTTTATGGGAGCATAATAGGAAGAACACATTTTAAAAATTGTTTTTAACTTCAAATTTAGAGGAAAGAGGCCAATTCAATGGCCAACAAAGAAAGCATGTCGGCCTAGAAATTAGCTAAACAATACCCACTGAGGGTCCTGTCCTGGCTTGACAAAGTTTTCCACTTGGCAACATAGTATTTTTACAGCAGTGGGTTTTCTGGCCTCCTGCAAAACATGACATGCCCCCAGAAAATGGACGTTGAAAAGAAATAAAAACCCCATCACTCAGTTAAATGTAGGGTGAGCAGAGGGTGAATATGAGAACCCTTGTCCTGTGAGAGGAGATCAATCTTATGAGAAGTTGATTGCTGCAAGCCAGATAAAAAGGGGGAACCAATGGAATTCAACAAGATTCTCTGGTGAATAGATCAGGCATTTCTGATACCGTTCAAAATTCACGTGTGCAGTACACCCATTAACACTTGGTCAGAGGAAGCCTTTTAGGCCATGCAGAGATCACCTCAAACTGTATAGCAACATGACTGAGGCAAGTGTGTAGGATATGTTGATATAGACTCTGCATTCTTTGTGGAACCTCTGGACACTTCTCGCACATTACCAGACAGGTACATACCAAAGGGGGTATTAAACTAACTGGCTTGACAAGGGCAAAGTACAATGGGATAATGACCTCTGGATCAAGATGCTATCCCTTGCTTATACGTTGAGCAACAGAATTTAAACAGCAGACATGCTGGTAGAATGCCAAGTCACCATCTAAGAAGGTTCCCAATCTCACTGGATTGGCTCTTATCAATGTAGTTTACAGGGCAGTTTACTATGGGAAACAATAATTCATTAGCTGTAGTCCACTGTTCTGGCACTTGTGACAAGGTCTCCTGTAGGACAGTTTTTTTTGGGGGTATTCAATAACTGCTCCCAGCTTGGGCTTCTGAAGTAGCTGCCTAACAGGAGTGGTCCCAGCATCAAGCCCTGTGGTATTCTACTAGTGAGTAGAGTTTGTGGGGGTAGCTTCCCCTATTTACTTACTGTGAGCCAGAGGCAAGTTTATTCCCAATGTTTTCAAAGCCAGAGTTAACCATGTGTGAAAAACTTTGGCCAAGTCTAGGTAGGAGATTTATTCTCTAGCATTCATCTGTTGCTTTGGTGTTTAAAAAGACCACTAGGTTAAATAAACATGACCTGCTTTTGATGAAACCAAACTAAGATGGGTCCAGTGTTATGAAATTAAAAGGAAGGATATAGGAAATCTCCATAGTATCTGTAGCTTTAGGAAGCCAGTCGGACATACAAGTTATCCAGGTCTGTGGATAACCCTCCTTTGGGCAGGGGATATCACTGTTCTCAATTTTTGTATGAGCCCCATTTGGGGCGGAGGTTAACAGTATAGTTATTAGACTGGTAAGTAATGATTCATTCAGGAATGTCAGGACTCGTGTATGCTGAATGTTTGACTCAAGAGCTTTCAGGACATGGTCCTGTGCAATGCCGGAGGCATATTGTTTCCAGTGTTTCTTGGGAGAACTTTGGCTGTGAAGGGTGAATCTGGAGTCAAATTTAATCTACCAGGCCACCTATCTTCAGCTTCAGTATATGTAGTGGTTTACAATAAGGTCAGCACACTGCCACATAGTGCTTTTGAGATTATGGACATTGCTAAAGGTAACATTATGGGTGGCCATTTGACTCCGATTTGGCTTGGAGGTGCTTATTTTACCAATTTCTAACATGCTGCGTATTACACACACATACACACACATACACACATACATACATAGTGTTTTTTGGTTTGAGGGGGATTTTAAATTTTCTGGAATATCAGTTAGAAAAAGTTCACTTTGTAGAAATTTGCAAAAGTTCTAGAGAAAGCAAAAATGTCAATAAGCCTCAATCCTCACCACTGGCACCAGTGGGGAATGTACACTGGGAGGATAAGTTGCACAGTATTTCCAGATGCAGCTCTCTATATAGTGTAATTTCCCTCAAGACCACAGAAACCAGTCAGTCCGGGGCAGGTTTCTCCCTTTCTCCAGATCCCCAATAAGACTCTCCACTGGCATGGCTATAAAGTTGAGATCTCAGCTGAGTGACCAAGCTAAGAACTCCAACACTCTGTCCAAGCAGTGCTTCATGTCCCTGCTCAAATAGTGACACAGGTTTGATTTATACATATACCTGGGAAAGCCTGGCACAGGTTTACTAGCTATGGCCCTTCTGCCCAGACTACAAGGTAATTTTCCCTGCCAGTCGCTCCTTATCAGCTAAATTTCAGACCCTTAAATGGTGTCCAATCTTACTGTGCAATGTTACTGTCAATACAAATGGCAGTTTGACCAATTGTCACAAAATATGCAGTACTCAAAACAAATCTCTAGACAGATTAGCCACAATGAAAGGTTTAAATATATAATAAATATCAAAAGAAAAAAATACTCTGTATACGTTTAGTGACAGCAGGATTCAAAATCACAGGAAATATTTAAACAGACAGTCTCAAAGAAAAACATCTAAATTAAGCTTTGTTATATTCCTAATTACTATACCCTAGTACACAGAGCAGCAAGACAGATGTGTGATTAATCTCGTTAAGTCCAAGACAAAATAGAATGCTCAGAGTTCTTTAATCTCAAATATTACTGCTGGGATAGCTTGCAGACTGACATTTGTCAACTACCCCAAGTAAACCCCCACTGCTGAAAGCTAGCAGTATTTAGCATCCACCTGTGAAAATACATAGGCAAGGGCTTTTCCTCAGATTTATGCAGCTGCTGAAAGTTGACGCCCATGTGCTGGCCCAGTAATCAAGGAGCCTCAATCCTCACCACTAACACCAGTGAGCGGCATCCACATTGGAAGGATAAGTACTCAGTAAAGTACAATTTCCTTAAGAGCACACAGAGAAGTCTGGTGCTGGCTTCTCCCTCTCTCTCCAGATCCCCAATAAGACTCCCTACTAACACAGCTATAGGGTTCAGATCTCAGCAGAGTAGTCAAGCCAAAACCTCCAGTACCCCCTCTGTCCAACCAGTGCTTAGTGTCCCTGCTAAAGTAGCTGCACAGATTTGGTTTATATATATATATATATATATATATATATATATATATATATATATATATATATATATATATATATATATATATATATATATATATATAAACAGACTTCTGGGGAAGGCTGGCACAGGTTCACTAGCTATGCCCCCTTCTACCCAGGCTATAAAGTAGTAATCCACTACCACCAACTACTCTTATCGGCTACTAAAGGCCGATACCAAAGGGTGTCGAATTCTGTTGTGCACTGTTACTGTTATCCAAATAGTAAGTGTAACCCAGGGCCAAGACTACTGGAGTGGCTTATACAGTATCACCAAATATATCCAAGTACGCTAAGCTTAAATTATCTCTACACAAAACAGCCACAGTTAAAAGGGGTTAAATATATTTAAGACAATACTTACACAATGAGAGTTCAGAAATTACAGGAATACTTAAACATTGTAGGACAGTGACAAATATAGAAATAGCTAGACTAATCTGGCTATATTCCTATTGGAGAGCATATATATGTTCTAAATAACTACTTGAAGCAAGACAGTGCTGATGAGTTAGCTTCAGAACAAAATACAAAATGCTATTCTTTGAGATGGCCCTTAAATTAATACACATTACTGCAGAGTCATTTCAGATTACATCATTCTTGACACTTCTTTTGGTTTCCCAGGCTCACAGACCTCTAAATTTTAACATTTATTTTTGATCTGCACTTGCCAGGAAGCCACAAGACAGTTTTACATGTGAAACCTAGTAATCATCCATGTCTTAGGACAATAGCACTTCCTAGCTCAGACATCCTCAGAGCTTGAAATCATACACTGTTGTAAAATTCTTTACTCATCCGCTTTCTTCCAGCAGAGTGCATTGTTACATTTATGAAGCTTAGCACAACAGTTCTTGCATTTGAGACAAGCCTGCCGATATTTACAATGACAGAATTTACAAGTCTATCTAGCAAGGCTGGCAGCCTTCACAACCCCCCCCCAGAGAACCCAAGATAGTTTTTCAAGTGACCCTTGAAATACGTTGCTTGAGAGGGTTAGGTCTATCTGGGTATACCTTTCCCCATTCCCTGTCTTGAGCACATTTGCATTGGTATTGCTAATCCCTCTGCAGTGCTGTACTGACATATGCTTGCAACCCTAGGCTTCATCTTAGCAACTTGGCATTTTGCTGGCTGGCTTGATGTAGCCATGTTAGGGGACTGCTGATCTGCAGCTACAGTAGATTTCCTTCCATACAGATGACTGAAGTTTCTGTAGGGCCCACACTATGGCTAGACATTCATTTTCTACAGCTGCATAGCATTCCTCCATGGACTGGAGCCTGCAACTGAGAAACCACTCTGCGCTTGTCCTTCTGAAGAAATCTGGCCAAGTACAGCCCCCACCGCAGGGTTCAAAACATCCACTTTTACAACAAATTATTTGCTGTAACCTGGACTGGCTAACAGAGGGTCTTCCCTTCCTTGTCAGGTCTGCGAGGGGAGCAGCTATGGTACTATAACTGGGGAAGAACTTTCTGTAGTACCCTGCTGTCTGTAAAAATGCACTCACCTGCTTTTTGGTAATAGGTGCAGGCCATACCTGGTTTTCCACTTTGGCAGGTTCTGGCCTGATCTTGCCACTCCTCACTATGTACCAGGTAGGAGACCTCCTGCCATACTCACCTGACATTTGCTGGGCTTAATGGTCAACACTGCCCTCTGTAGTCTGCCCAGCACCCGACATGCTGAAGGTGCTCTTGCCAGAAATGGCTGTAGATGGCATCCTCTAGGTAAGCAAGGGCAAAATCTCTTGCTAGGATATGATCTACCATCCTCTGGAAAGTCACTGGGGCATCTTTCATCCCAAAGGGCATCTTTGTGAACTCATACAAGCAAAGAAGTAGTCACAAAGGCTGACCTCTCTAGCACTGGGAGAGAAGGGTACCTGCCAGTAACCCTTGGTAAGACCAATGCTGGTAAGATACTTAGCCCCGCCCAGCTGTTCTAGGGCTTCATCTGTCCTAGGCATGGGGGAAGGATCTGACTAATTTCCTGTAATCCACAAAGAAACTGGTGCTGCCATCCTTCTTTGGCACCAGCACCACTGGGGAGCACCAGAGACTGTTGGACTCCTGAATTACCCAGAGTTCCAACATTTCCTGCATCTCCTCCCTCAGTCTGTTAGACTCTCAGGCACCCTATAAGGGGCCTGCCTAATGGGCCTTTGGGGTCCTGTATCCACCTGGTGCTGCACCAGGTGGGTGCACCCTGGTTTCCCAGTGGACATGTCCAAACTCCTGTAACACTACTCTGATTTCTCAAACCTGAGTAGGAGATAGCTGCTGTGGAATTGCTACCCCTTCCACTGAGGTGGAAGTCAGAGCCTCACTGAGATCAATAGATCTGACTTCCTGCAATCCACTGCAAATACTCAGCACAAGGCCTCCCTATCATGGCAAGGTTTCATGTTAACATGATACAATTTGTGCCCGTCTAGCAGTTCTACCATGTAGTTATGGACCTTTAACCCCCTGTAGGGTCCCCTCCCAAGCTGCTTGCAGCTTATCAGACAGGAATGAGAACCATTACCTGCTGCCCTACAGTATACACTCTAGCTCAAGCATTCCTGTCATACCAGACCTTTTACTGCTGTCTGGCTCCTGCAAGGCCATGAGTTCCCTAAGCCTTGTCCTGAGGTTTAAGATATATGCCACAACAGACTCCTTGAGATTCACTCACCCTCCCACTCCATCTCTAAATCTAGAGGTCACCCTCCCACTCATCTCTAAAATCTAGAGGTCCCCCTCTCACCCTATGCCCATACAGCAACTCAAAGGGCAAAAAACTGGATTCCTGGGGAACCTCTCTGTAAGCAAACAGATTGAGCAATTACTTGTCCCACTCCCTCTTAAACTGGTCTGCAGATGTCCATAGCATGGGCTTGTGTAGAGTTTAACCTCTCAACAAGACCATTAGTCTGGGGATGGTAGGGGTGGTCTTTAGGTGCTTCACCACACAGTACTTCCATGGACAAGCTAGCAGGTCTGACATGAAATTGGCACCAGTCAGTCGGTACTACTTTTGGGAACCTTATCTTGCTGAAAATCTCAAAGCGTTTGCCACCTTTTTTGCCTCAATAGAGGACAAAACCACTGCCTCAGGGTATCTGGTAGCATAATCTACTACTAGACTTCCAACTCCAACATAGTACAATTCAAAAAACTACTAAGCCCAGCTATATGCTATGGATCTGTCCATGTATTGAACCAGACAAATATCTGATTTGAAATTAACTTAGTTCACCTATCAAGACTGCCCAATCTACTGCCCCAGACTAAAACCATCTCTGCATTACCCTTTCACTAAAACTCCAAACCACATTTTCACACTTTCTCTACACACTTTACTCCCTTCTTAAACCTCAACTCAAGTTTGCATATGTTAGTCCTAACTTTTAAAGACTGAAAAGTAATTAGCTCAGAGATATTAGTAGGTACAATAAATATTGCAACTAGCCTAAATTTTTTTCTACATTGTATATATCCATACATTGTAATCTGCTCACTTTTTAATGTGCCAAGTAACTTATGCTTTCTTGAAATACTTTAATGTTAAGTTGCTAAGTTTTGCTATGCTTATGCATTGTACATCTTGGAGCTTTTCTCCCAAGGCCTCCACTGAAAATGGACTTACTCTAGTCGGACTTTCCCAGTAAACCAGTGTAAAATAAATACTAGGATATACTTTTTCCCTGTGAAACTTGGTTATACAGATGCTCCACAATATCCATAGCTACCCTCTGAAATGGCTCCTCAATCACAGGCAAAGGAGTTTTCACCTAGTCTCATACCTTTCCTACCTTCTGGCATGGCGCTCAAGTCCTGCAGTACCCAGTTACATCTCTGGAAATCCCAGGCCAACAAAAGGTCTGCATAATACATACCTTTGTACATTTTATGCCCATATGACCTGCAAAGGGGATGTCATGGGCTATGGCTAGAAGTGCCAGATAGGCTCTGGGCACTACCAACTGCTGTATTCTCACCCTCTAGCCCTCCATAAAGGGTTCACTACACAGTAACCCTTTGCCCCAGTAAAGAGATTCCCCCCTTCCCTTGAAAATCAAGGGCCTCACTAGCTACCCCTCTCAGGCCTTGTAATGCAAGGTCTGAGAGCTGAGCCTGTATCAACTCTGTAACCCTTCCCAGCTCCTCTTCCACAGAAGTCTGGTATTCCGATAGTGGTGCCTCTGTCAGCCTGGGTACTACTACTCACCTCTGCCTTTGCAATCACACTGTCCAAGGGATCAATACCCACAGGCAGCTGCGACTCCCCTTCAGTCTCACTGCTACAAGATAGCTCCTTCCCTGAAGTAATCACCTCATCAGTCCTGGCTGCACGTGTGCGGTCTGGGTCTGCCGCAGGCCACCAGACCCACGTTTGTCTCAAAGCCTGACTGCATGCACACAGGGTACTGAATCAAAATCATTCCTTACCAGGACATCTGCAGGGATATCCTCAAACACTTGCTGGCTTCCTTTTCCACCCTCCCAGTCAAGGTGAACCCTAGCTAAAGGCATTTGGAATGAGTCCCTCCTAAAGCTCTGACTAGAGTAGACTGCCAAAGCAAGTAGTGCTCCTCTGCAACCACTGCAGACTTCACAATGGTTCGGTCAGAGGCTCTTAGCAATGGCTTCTTTCCCATCCACTAAGACGGGATATAACCTCTTGTGGTAGGTTTGGTACTCTTGTTGTCTTGAGACAACTCACTGCTGGCATTTTGTCATTCCCACTTACTGGCTCTCCCACCTTGCCTCTGTGGAAATCTATATTCTATATGGCCCCACTGGTTGCATTTAAAACATTTAACCCTTGGTCCTGGATGTGTACACCTGGACTAGTGGCTTCCCCTGATTTGTGGACTCTGTTGGAGTAGTCTGGGCTGCCAACCATGGGTTCCCCAAGACCCATGAGCAACACTGGGTGCCCCTTTCCTGTGCAGTGACGCCCTGCTTGCTAGGTACAAGTCTCCCTTCAATTCATCTGCAGTATTGCATTGTTTATCAGCTAACCAGATTTTCATGTCCTCAGACAAAGTGCTAAGGGCTTGTTCCCTTACCAAAAGGTCTGCTCGTCCTTCAAAAGTGGTGTCCTGACACTTATTCACCCACCTATGAAAATAAGTGCTTAGCTCAGCAACAGTCGCACACTTATCTGACTTGCACCTATACTCAAACTTCCTGTAAGCTTCAGATGTTAATTTAAAGCATTCCAACACATTTGGATTATAATTTAAGCAATCAGTATCAGAATTTAAAAACAGCAGTTGCAGCTTTACCATGGAGTAAATATATGAATGTTACTATCAGAATTATCCCCCTCTAAACTGTGGAAGAAATTTACTGACCTTTGTGGCTTCTGGGGTTCAGTTACTTCCCCATTACCTCCACAACTCTGGCAAAGAGCATCTTTTCATGTTGCCTCTCCTGCTCTAGACAATTGCAGTTTCTCATTTTCTTCATCCTTTAGACAGTCTTCCTGTTGCTTTTAGTTCCAAATGCTTTGCCTCCAGCTCAAGTCGCAACTCCAGATTTTTAAGTACTCTATGGAAAGGTTCAGCTATCCATTTTCTGAGTTGTACATCTGAGGCCAGCCTGGTTGTTGTCCTGATGGTCTGCGATGCAGCTGTGCCCAAAGCAAGAATCATTTCTGCCTAGTCAGGTTGGCATGTACTGGTCCTTTAGCCTGGCACAGTGAACTGGCTTGTCAGCTTGCCATACTCTTCTGCTGACATGGTTGCCTGCTCTCCCTGACTAAGCTAACAAAAAAAAAATAAAAATTGTGATGCGAAACTGAATGTTCACTGCATGGCTGATTAAGAGTACAAACCTTCAGTGACCACTGCACATACGCTACAGGACTTCAATATCCACACCACTACAAGCCAAATGTGATGTGGCTAATGCACCACTGTCAACCAATATGTGATGTGGCTATCCCACCACTGCCAATTAATGTGATGCCCCTACACTGGCCCAGTAATAAAGGATACTCAATACTCACCATTTGCAACCAGAATGGACATACAGTGGGAGGATCAGTACACAGTAAAATGCAATTTCCCTTTAAGAGAACAGATTACTATGAGGCTGGTTTCTCCCTCTCTCCAGATCCCCAATACGACTCCCCACTGGCACAGCTATAGGGTTAAGATCTCAGCCAAGGGGCTGAAGCCAAGCCCTCCAGCACCATATCAGACCAACCAGTGCTTAGTGTCCCTGCCCAAGTAGCTGGCACAGATTTGTTTTATATACAAACCTGTGGAAGGCTGGCACAGGTTTACTAACTATGCCTCCCTTCTGCCCAGACTAAGATAGTTTCCACTGCCACCACCCCCTACTTATCAGCTACAATAAGGCCCTTACAAAGGGTGTCCATTCCTATTGTGCATCATCCAAATGGTAGTCAAAGACTCGCAAGGCTATTTAGGAGTGGCTTATACACAGTCACCAAAGGAGTGGCTTATACAGTCAAATACATATGCAAGTACTCTTAAGAGCTTAAATGTTTCACAAATATCAGCCAAAAAGATGGGTTTACATAAAAATAAAATACTCAATACAGTAACTTCAGAGTTCAAAATCACAGGAAATTTGAAAACACTGCGGGACAGTCAAATACAGAAAACATCTAAACTAATCTATATTCCTATCTATATCCAAGAGACAGTATGCCCCAAATGTTACAGCAAGGCAAGTGAGATGAGTGGATGTTCTTGCTAGGTCCAAGACGAGAATGTCCAGTCTGAGTTCTTAAATCAGCATCACTGCTGGTTTAGCTTGGATGACATCACTGTCTCCAGACTTCAGCTCCCAGGCTAAAACAATTTAACATAGGGTTAAAAATACATCTCAGAACTGTGCAGCCACTTTCAATTCAAAGCATTAAGACTTGCATTTTAAAGTTAGTAATTTCTCTCCAAGACAAACCTCTAGCGCTAAACAGTGTCTGCTACACTGAAACAGAGAACTTTTATAGCACAATCTTAAAGCAATCTAATTTCAACTTACTTTGTTCTAAACCAGCAGGGCATGCAGTTATTTAGCTCAGTATATAATACAGTTCTGTACAAATAATATTCAAATGAGATTTACAAAATTCTGGATAGCTGGGCTGGCAATATTTCCCTATATCACACCCATCATCTTTGGCTCATTTTGATATTCAGACATGTCATGATTGAAACCTCATTACCCAGTGGTGTTAACATTGAGATGCACCAGCATTTTATCTTTCGCAAAATACAATAGCACAGTAAGAATATTTGTTCACTGAACAAGCACACTGGTACTACAAAGTATACTCAATGCATTATGAGCGAGAGTACTACATCATACAGTTGGGTTAAACTGGCAATAGAAATAAATGCACAGCATATAAGCAATAACAAAGCTAGGGCAGGGTGAACTGCACTGGGCACAAAGGGTTAGGGGGATGCAATCAGCCAATTCCAGTCTAATGTAATATTGGCTTTTGGGGCTGTAGCACTGTGTGGTCTGAACTGGTAGCAACTGCGTGCTATACTTAGAAGAAATTTCAGGAAGTGTTGCAAGGCACATAAACAGGACCCGAATGGCTGGGAAGGAAGGGTGTTGTATATCTAGCCACCTGGTTGTTGTGCCAGTAAAGAGAATGTCTTTTTGCTCTTCAATGAAAGGGCTGGGGGTCATGGCTCTGTAGTAAGCCAAGCACCATAATGTAGCAATCTCATTACTACAGTCAAGTGTTATTTGACACAGAGCTGAGTGGGTGGGCACTGGTTCATGGTAATGCCAGAGTGCTGGTTGAGTCAGCTATACTTTTGATATACAGTGATTCAGCTCTATATTACTCATCTCAAGACAACCTATTAATCTGTTGAGGTAGCCCTAAAATGGAAACCAAAGAAATGCCCCGGCTCATCTAGTAATACAATACCAGACAGTTTACCAGCAAACGGATCTCGGTACATGAATGAGCCAAGCACTTTCACAAGACTTTCAGTTGTCAGTTAACTGCAAAATGAATGTAACAGCTGAGCCTAAGGGTTTTTACAGGTCCAGTTTCAAACTGGAGGCTACAGTTTCTGTTACGCTCATGCAAATACAATCAACTCCCTTGCAGTGCAATGGAATATACAGAAGACAGTAAAAGCAACACCTATTAAAAGGTTAAAAATACTCCATAAGCAGATTACTTCAAGCAATCATTTGTACAGTGCATTAGCTATGTAAAGGAGGAACTAGTGGCAAGGTCTACTAAATTCAGTCATACCACATCCCTTAGACAAGGCAGCCTAGCACAACAGTATCTCAGATCAACTGCCTTTTTCTAGCCAACTTATCAGTAAAATGAATTATGAGCTATGAACTTAAAGATCTGAACTTGGCAGATGGTAATTGCAACTCTTCCCAGCAGGCATTTTTAGAAAACATTTTAATCAACCTGAATTCCAAAGGGCCATGGCTCAGCTGTCCAGTACGAAGTTTAACAAGCTTGACTTGCACAATTCTAGTTCATGACTAGACAAAGGCTTGATGGCATCAACTCTTTATATTGAGCAAAGGCCTCAACAGAAAATCCTTCACCAGTAGAGTGTAGAAATCCTGACAGAAGCCAGCCCAGCTCAGGAGGTGCAGCTATACTGAGTCCATGGTCTCCACTTTAGCCTTTCAAGCAATGTACCTTTAAGGTGACTCAAGTGTAAAGGGGAAATAAGCAACCAGTGAACAAGCTCTCCTCCTTAGGGGAGGACTGCAGTTCATTTCTAGCATATGTTTAATGCAGACTGTATGAACACCAAACTACATAAATCATTTAAACAGAATCCTACTAAGCCATCCTGCAAGCTGGAACAGAGTGCAGGTGGTGCAAGACGCTAGCAGTGATGGGAGTAACACATTACTGTAATATATTACATTTTTAATTAACTAGTAATAGTTACTTTTAAATATAGTAATGCAGTAGTTGTAGGTTACTTTTGCGTTACCAGTCAACGCAGATTTACAACTCCTTCAAAAAAAACTTCTCAACACTGGTGTGTTTTCCTTGAAGGGGAACCATGCATGTTTCCTATGCATGGACACTCCACCAGGTGGAATTCAAATTTACTTGAGGAATTTTAGACAGCTGTTGTGGTATAGCATGCGATTGAAGTTGACTGTGTGATTAGAGAGAATGGTACAGTGGGATTGATAAGTGTGTATGTGATGTGACAGTGAGAAAATATACAAGTTTAGAAGATAGTAGTCTGATTATACTGTTAAACACTTAATGGTCAGATCAACTCGTTCACATGCTCAGACCCATGTTTAAGCAAAAAGAAGATATGTACCTCAGTAGGGGAGTAGTTCAAAAAGATTAAGCAGCTGGAAACTAGTACAGTCTTGTAAGGGGAGGAGGAGTGTATGTTTGTATGGGTTTTACTGTAGTCTTCTGGTAATGTGTCCCCAGATGTGACATCTTAGATACGGTCATCTTTATTGCTTCACAGTTCTATCTGCCAACTCTGCTCAATGTGCGTGCATTCATGACAGAAGCTTGAAAGTAAGGGTATCCATTTTCTTCTGAGCTAATCAAGATAACTATCCATGTTGTTAACACCTATTGTCAGTCATTTGCTTGGTTTGTTAAGGCATACATTTAGGTAGTTTTGGTTGTTTGCATCATAGCAAAATAAATTTAAGCTTTGCTTATGTATTCTGGTACAGTACAAAATAGCAAGCTATAGGGAGGATAGCCTTATTTTCAAGCACGGATATGCAGAGAACCTACATTTTTACTTTCAAAATGTAATGGTCAGGCAAGTTGTGCATTAGTATGCAGCTCGCATTCTAGTTTAACAGTTGAAATAATGGAATGCCATTTTTCACATGGAGTTTTTTTTTCAGGTTCTTTAAAGCACTGTTGAAATTAAAAAAAGTGGCTGTATTGCCTAAGCAATGTTCCCGAAATGTTCTGTTCTTTTATTTCAATAGTAAAATATTAATGGTGGGCAAGTGTGTTTAGTTGGTTAATGTTTTACTGGTAAGTAAAAAACCTAGAGTCCTCTTTTGTCCAGTTGTCTTTCAAAGACCCAACATTGTTTATGCTGGGGTAGGTTGCACTGGCTGATTCCTCCCCCCCCCCCCCCCAATGTGGTGCTGGATCATATTCTCTTCCGTTATGGACAGAGTTTGGAGGGGCTAGCTCCTACAGGTTTTTTGCGACATTAGAAATGGAACTTCTGTGCTGGTTGGGGATGCCATGGAACATCTAGATATGAAGTCATTTAATATGATAGCTAAAAAAAAGGACAACTTTGCGGCATCTGTTAGGACCTATACCTTTTTACTAATTTGTAAATTTTAAAGTGGTGTCATCCATAAGCTTCTATGCTAGAAGTCTCATTTTTTTGGGATGAGAATGCTTAAGTTTTAAATGTGTTCATTCCTGTTTGTGAAACTGTGCACCTTTGGATACTGTTTCAAACATCTCTGCATTTACAAAATGTGTATTTGCCTAGAGACAGGCTTGGTTCAGCAGGTAGCCTTATTCAAATAAGATTACCCAGAACAGGAGCCTTCACATTCAAATGGTGGTCCTACCTGAGAAAGCAGTGAATGCCCTGATCACAACAGTAGCAAAACAGAATGGAGAAGAGGGCTAATTTATGGTATACGAGACCCCTGTCGTTTGGTCTCTGGATGCGAGAAGTAAAAGGTTTCCTGCCTTTAATGTGTGGTCAGGGGTAGATGTTTACTTTTAATGAACAGCCCATCAGGGATGATTCTGAGAAATGTTAGTTTGATAAATATCTTACAGAAGAGTTCCTGACTTTGCATGAAAACTTATACTCCAAGGATGTATCCAGTAAGTTTTCTGGCAGACCTGTACCAAAGTGGAGGTGTACCAAAGTAGAGGAGTCTATTCCTTTCCATTGTGGTATCTCCTCCAGAAGTATTTATTCCTCCTTATGTAGGAGTTGGTCTGTAAAAAATGTTTGGAATTGAAGCAGCCTATCCAAGTTTTGTAGCAATCTGGATGTTGTCAGTTTGACTTGTGGTTTCATAGTGTGTAGCACTGGGGTTTTAAAACAGAGTTTGTTTTAAACTTAGGCTATTTGGAATTGAAAGGAATCTCAAATCTCAATAGGCAGTGAGAGATGCTTTATGAATTCAATAATTCAAGGAGGAAGTCTAAGAAACATCTCTTCAACATTGTTTTTCTAGTAGTCAGAAGTGAAAAAATGAAACCATGTTGATTTGTCATACCAAAGAATTTTAAAATACGAAAGCAGAATGAGTTAAAATTTGATGAATGTCTATTGATATACTTTGTTCAAACCTCAGATTTCTGAGTTTTCATGAAGGGAGTCAGAACTTTGAATGCGGTCCTTAGTTTACGGTCCACATCTTAAACATTTATCAGGTGTGTAATTGCAGGTGGCAGTGAATGATGTACCCCTCAACCTGTTAGTGCAAAAAATCTGGACAGCCTAAAATAATGGGGGCGTAGAGTCTAAATATTGTTTCTGTACACTTAAAAAGGAGCTAGAATAACTAACAGGCATTTTCTGAAGGATATGCAGTCTGAAACTCAATTGTATGTTATTTCAGTGATTTGACAGAAAACCACAAATTATATGAGCAATAGACCAAAATATGGGTGAAAATCTGGACAGTTGAGAGGTGACCGATTCAAATTAAAATCCATTTTATTACCGTGCTTAAAGAACTAAGCACATTGCAAATTAAGAGATAAAGTAACATTCAAGTAAGAAATTAATGGTTGATCAGCTCAGCTTTGAGAATTAGTAATCAAAGTTGATGACAAGTTATCAAAATGGGTTAACCCAGAAATACAAGACCTCGGGAGACAAAACCACCCATTGTTGGAAATTTTCAAAACCACCATGGTAGTATTTTCTAAATGTACTAGATACAGTGTAGTAAAGTTTCAGGCTGCACTTTTTACTGGTTCAAACTAAATTATTATACCCACAGGTTTATCAGGTACAAGGGGACAGATTAACAAACCTAATTGAGGTGACATTAGATAAGACACTGGACTACAGTGTCCATTTATAACCAATGACCACGCCAACATTTCGCATCTTTTGAACTAAACTCAAACATTGTCATATAAAGTCAGTGTTTTCAAAGCCAAAGACCTGGAGTCCATCAGAGTGGCATGGAATGCCATTACTGTCTTGGAAGTGTCAGGTAGGTACTAATTGTTTCATGTCCACACATGGATATGCTCCAGGTCATGTGCAATGCAAGTGATGACTCGTGCTCACGATGGAAGAGGTACACCCATTTGTCTGCATATTAGTTTAATGGACATCACTAAATCCTTCAGTAATATTTTTCTATGGCAGTAGGTACACTATGGATAACAGTGAGCCCAATATTGTGTTGTATATATGCAAGTGGTAATCCACTCCACTAAACACCAATACACTCGTAGTTATGTGCAGTAAAAGCCTGTATTCCTCACACAATTACATGAGAATTGATAAACTGTACTTATGTAATAGTAACTCAACAGTAACTAGTTACTTCAGTTAGTAACTAGTAATAGTAATACTTTTTTAGAAAAATAGTATTACTTTCACTTAAAAACTAACTAGTAATAGTATCTTATTACTTTTATAAGTAACTAGCAACACTGGAAACTAGTCTATTCCTGTAATTAGCAACACCTGTAAATGTTTGAAAAACAGCTTTTGCTATCTGTGTTACAATAAATCGTTTCATCTCTGGCCTTAGTTAGGCTATTTATTGAGAACACTACTTATAAGCTGGCAAGGACATCCAAGACCCAAAGCAACAACCCCCAAAATCGGAACCAAACCAGTCTAGCTCATAAAAGTGGGCAAAACAAATGTTCGTGTCTCTGGGTTATTTGTACTTAAAATATGAAGGCTAAAAATTTCACTGCAATGTCTAGGCTTCCAGATCCTCATGGATCAATGGATTCATAGGTACTTACTAGGATAAGAGTCTTCTCTGAACACGCTACACAAAAATGGCACAATGAAGTTACGTACAGTTTAAGCCAAAGCTCAATGTCATTCATGTATGATCAGCATCATTTGAAGACCAGATCCTTGAAAATATTCTGCAGTCAGACGTTGTATCTTGATCCACAGACACTCCACTCCCCATGTACATTAAATGCAAGTTTAAAAAATAAGAGCAAAAAAACATTTGGAAATTAGCTATAACTATGCACAAACTTAAATGTTACTCACTCCAAGGCAGTAGGCACCGACATCCCCCCATACTTGGCAGGGTTTCTACAGCTCTGCCCTCACTGTACACCAAACCCTTTACCTTTGGGTGGTGTGCAGTCTCAAACTGTTCGGTTTTCCAGCTTGCCAGGTGTTGACATGGGGACAACTAGATGCAAATCCCCATCTGCTGCTTTAGAGACTGGCAGCACTATTAAAAGATCCAATCCCTTTAGAATATACCATCTCCCAGGTTTTGTTCTACAGGTCAGTACCATTTAAAGATGGCATAAATACTGCTAGTGAAACAGCCTTAGTTTTACACTTGGAAATACTCCAAGGAGCCTGTCAAACTTTCCATTCATAGATAATGGAAACCGGCTCTAAAAAGCAAAGCCAAGAGAAACGGAATCAAACTGGCTACTTGTCAACAGCAAGCTACCATCTATGATCTTTCATATTAGCCTAAAATACTGGACTCAGTTTGCCAGATCTAGACCGTTATCAGATCAGCACCAAAGAAGCTACTAGTCAGACTCTAAACAGAAATTCACATGCTTTTTTTGAACAGGGAGAAACATGTTACTACAAACTCCTTTCTTGTAAGCAAAATCCCTGTACAGAATAGGCCTAAATCATGGCTTAGTGTCTTCTGAAGCTATGTGTGCATAAATCAGTATCCCAGCACCACTGTATGCAAATCCTGTAATGGCACTGCTTATGGACTCAAAACGGTGACTTGCGGCATATATAATACCACCAGCTCTTTCCTTGCACAAGAGTGGGCTATTTAGTGACTGCCTGCACCTTCCATGCATCATTGTTTTACATTGTTTTCACTGTACTGTTAAACATGAAAGCGGTTTCAGTTTACAACAAAAAATGACTAGGTGTGTATTGGTAAATCTGCAACACGTCTGGATTAGTAATCCAAAACTTTAAGAAGCTACTTGTGGTTTTACTATAAATCACTATTTTCAAATCAGTGTAAAATATGCAGTTGATACCATGGTTTTTTTTAGTTTTTAGATCGCAAGACTGTTGCCGAAAGTACATAGCAAATTGCTAGCAATATATTAAACCCAGTTCAGTCTCATGTCAAGGGAGGAGTTTTCAGCTCCAAGAAAACTTTACAGGCCCAGCCTTAAAGTGGGAAGAGCATGTTTTGCATCAAAGACCACAATTTGCTATTGCATATGGTAAGGTGGTTATGCCCAGCTTCAGGGGTTTTACACTTCAGAAGTGAAGACATTAAGGATCAGCTGTGGAAGGAAAGGCAGAAAAAGTGAACTGCTGACATTAGTACAGCTACAGGGAATTCGCTCTCAAGCAGCATGCTACACAAACTGCATCACATGTACTCCAACCAGCTTTTCAGAAATCTTGTTTCCTCAGTCCAGTCTTAATATAATTATAGAAGTTGGACACCAACTGTCCAGATTTGGATGGATGCCAATTTGTACTTTTACTCCAGTCCTCCTAAATTGAGATTGCAAGTTACTAGCTTCAGAACTGAAAGTGTCTAATCTGAAGCTTCTTTTTGCTTTGTTCATAACTAGCAGAGTAAAAGGTGAGAGGTATGCACTACACAAGATCAGTAATGACCATTACAGCTCTAGTCCCCGATGTTGGCTGTTACTGTACTGCCTTAAGTTAATCGTGTGCGCTAGGAGTCAAAATGAAGCTATCCTACCAACACTACTTTTTATTTAAAGGACAACTGAAGTAAATAGCATTAGGTTGTGCAGACAATATCTACAATGTAGATTAGAGAACCTGATGTTAATCTGCTCTCCTAGAAAAAAGGACCCTCTGATGTACCAAGAAGTTCACAGAAATTATGCAAATGGAACCAGTACAGAATGTGACGAAGTACCAAGATCTTCATACCCTCAGTCTCCTACCCTGCTCTCCCAAGCAGACCTCATGCTTTCAATGGCTGTACATGAAAAATGAAAATTGTACAGAATAGTTAAAGCCATGGAAAGCTGTGGTACTGTAAAATTACATCCCAAAATAGTTGCAGAACATGCCACAGCATATTTCATATGGAGGATGTATGACTTTTCAGGGACGACACTGCACATCTACCTGCTTAGTGATGTAGAGAACAGCATAGCTTCATTTTTGCTCTCATACTGGTGCCCAACTAGAAACAGGCAGGGCTCTAGTCCAGACATGAACTTCTGCTATCTTTGTGTACTGTAATGTAAACAGTATCCACTTCACCTTTAAAGTGGCCTGCCAAGTTCATCACCTAACCTGTACTAGATAAGCTTTTGTGCTCAACATTGCACTTGAACAAAACTCATTCAGCATGGTTTTAAAGCACATGTTCAGATGCCCAGACATTTACTTCATTACTGCATACTCCAGATACTTTCTGCAAAAAAGGCATCTTCAATTCCTCAACTTCCTTTCCTTGCTTGACCTTCATATTCACTACCTTACCTGTGAAGCAAAACACCTTTGTATACTCCCAGTTTAATGTCTTCAGTATTGTGGATGCAATTTCCATAGCTCTCACCCTTCCGTAGTATACAAAGTGGAATGGTCAGAATGTGGCACATTTAATAGTAAACTTACTAGCAAGTTTAACGAGGCTGCACAGAGTGGTTAATGTGCCATTACACTTGCAACACATTTCAATGAATAAGATTCATTTGGCATGGATACTAGACATTTGATATATGGCAGACTGTCTTAATGTAGAACACAGTGCAACTGGGACCAAGATGACAAACGAGAAACATTCCTTGTAATGAGTTACAATTGCATGACGACAATTCATACCTCATGTGCATGCATTATATACATGTATGTAGCATAAGTTTGTCAAGTAACATTTGCCCAAACTATAGTTTAAAATGGTCCTGTACCAGCATTTACTCAGTTATAGACTCCCTCTAACTGTTCAGAACAGTTATTTGGTGTAGGTAGACCAGGATGGGGGCACCAGGTGATGAGTTGGGGGGCGCCGTGGAGCCCTTTTGCCTAGGACACCAGTTGACCTAGGGCCGCTCCTGCCCTCCTTAAACTTAAATGTTTCAGGAATGGACTGGTCATACCTTTCAACCTCAGAGGAAGAAATCTGGACAAAACCATAAGTGGGACAAAGTCCTAAAAATAGGGATACTTTTTAAATATTGTTCTTACACACTTGGAAAATTGATCTAGCATGCTTTTTCTGAATGTTATGAAGTCAAACACAAATCTGTCATTTTCTAACTTCAGTTTCACCAATTTGCCAGAAAACTACAATTATGAAAAATGGACCAAAATGAAGCAAAAATCTGGACATTCTACAAATCTGTACAATTGAGATGTATGGGACCAGTACAGTCATTTTAACTATTGTCATTTAGTCTACAGCACCAGAGTTGTATGCACAAGCAAAACCTACTTACGTTCACATTTGCCAGAGGGTAGAAGAAACGTTCCTTCAGGACAAGCACACTTGAAGCCTCTTGAATGGGATGGTGACGGCAAACAGATGTGGCTGCACACTTCTTTGGCACATGGTGAAACATTTTCTAACAAGAAAATAGTAAACATTAGACCATACTGGAAAACCTTAATAGCTTGTAACAATCTCGATCATGACTACACCTTTTTCATTTCCCTCAGTGTTTAGTGCAAGAGGTCCAGAATGAGGCCTACATGATATATGCATGTCATGCATACAAGCTCCCTGTATGCCAACACTATTTTCTAGTTATAAAAACTTTTAATTTCTCTTCAGTATTATGCATTATTGTACAGGTTTTTATGTTACCTATATCAAGCATGCCATGGCTTTTAATATCAGATTATACATTGAAAACATTCAATACAGCTTCAGTATCACTCAAGCAATACAAACACTGTAGTTTCTCACGCAACAGATCTGGTTATTTGAATGCCAGGGAAGACACCCCAGAACTACTGTCATAAAACTAGTTCACCACATGTCTAGTACAGCTCAACACTAACATTGTTTCAATGTCAGGACTAAAACATTCCTGTCAAGTGAATCTTAGGGCCACCACCCTAATCACAAAAAAGCAGCCTTGTTTCAGCACGGATATTTCTGATTTTGTTTTATTGTTTTCCATGAAGTTTATCACTGGTTTGGACTATTTTTGCTTATACCACCTAGTATATTAAATCAATGGATTCTATAAAGTATCTTTCCACTGGTAAAGCACCCTCATCTTAGGCCCAAGTACTTCAAAGGCTTAATTTCTTGAAAGTAGAATTTCTGAGTTCTCACTAACTGACCTCTGAACATTTTAAATGCATTTGTAAGTCATCTGAAGCATTCACTTTTTGTGAAGTGAAATTAATCTGTTCTCACCGATATTACTTCACAGTACTGCTCCATGCAGCTCCTTGCCTTATGTATTTCACTTGCTGGGCAAGTACCACCACTTCCTTAACTACCAAGTGTTTTTTGCAGTTACAGCCTGCAGACGCTTCTATTGTAATGTAGCCTGCTCCCTTTTGCAGTAGGGATTTTAAAGCCATACTAAATGCAAGCTGTATCCATGGTGGTGGTGCTGCGGTAGCGTTGTCATCTCAGTAAGACGCTGTCCAGTTAGATTCTCAGCTAGAGCGTCTTGTGTGGAGACGTGCGTGTATGGGTGTACCTTCATTGAAGGCTGTGAGTCAGGGCTGGTAACACTGCACGCAAAAATCAACTACCAATCTTTAGCAGACTGGAGTTTTGCTGTGGTGACCCCTAACCGGAAAAAGCCAAAAGACAACTAAATGCAAGCTGTTGAAAGATTTCATCTTTGGGTGGCTGCTGTGGTGCAGCAGATAACATTGCTGCCTCACAGAAAGAGGTTCAGCTAGATTCTCAGCTGGGGTGCCTACTGTGCAGTCTGCATGTCCTCCCTGTAGTCATGTGGGTTTTCTCCGGATGCTCCAGTTTCCTCGTATATCCAAAAGATGGGCTGCAGGTGGATTGGTTTGTGTGCCTTGCGGAAGGTTGAGTGCCGGGCTGGCAACTTGCAATAAAACTCTGCCAATCGGTCTGCAGAAAGTTCCACTGGGGTAACTCCCCAAAAGGGAAAAGCTGAAAGATTTCATCTTTAAGCTTACATGAGCAACTGCAATATTTGAGCCGTCTAGCGTTGCTACAGTGTAATTGTTCATATACTATTTCCAAGTCTCAGCCAACAGTTGACACCCCTGTATTTAATAAGATAGCTGTATGCAATTACCTATGAACCTTTATGCCCCACTTCCAGCTACATTAACATTTTCTGCCCTGCTTAGTTCCTTTTCTCACCTCCTTTTGGATTTTAAAGCCCCAATTTATGATCTATTTGACGAACATTAATACACCTTCAAGTGCTCAATGTTCATATCTTATACTTTAAGAGCTGCCTTTATTTCATACAAAAGCAATTTAATTAGCAAATGAATTGTTACTTAATGCCCATTCATGCATATTGCCCCTTTAAAAAGGTTTTCAGTATGTTGGAACTTCTCAGCGTCTCCACTGAAAGTTTTTGACCAATCCCAGTCAGGAAAATAGGTAACCAAAATAAAAGCTGCTTAGATCATATTAAAGCGCAGTTGAACAAAATTCTGCTGACAGTGTGCAGGTTCAATGGTTAGTGATACTGTAAGTCTTCTCCAATATATTATACAATACTTACTGCATTTTGTACAACTTGTAAATTCCAGTTTAAGCCCTAGAACCTAATGACCACCACCATTAAAGGTTTGTGCTGAACGGTTTTCCATTTACATAAGTTCAGCAACTCTTATGGCTTCTGAGGTATGAACATTTGTTTAAAATGTGAGGTCATATCTCGTCAAAAAAGCTTAGGATGCACAGCGCTCCACTGCAGTTAACTGCTTTCTAGTCTGCTCGACTAATTTCTTTGCCATGAATAGGCACGTGGGTATGCAAGCCCACACTACATTCTTAATTTGCCCCTCCCATGCATCTCAATGCCAATTCATAAGCAGACTATTTTCTTAATATCACACCTTACACACCATCCTGCCTTGCATCTGCTTAACTAATTTATATCAAATCTCAAAAACTGCTTTTAGTAGCAGAACTTCAAATCTTCTCAAATCCATTTTCATTCACAAGTTGTACCTAGTTTCAATAGTCAGTCTTACCGGGCAACATTTGCCAGCACACGCCCAAGAAGAGTTCATTTGACGGCACATGTTACATGTAAGCCATAACATTTTGTTGACAGTCAGCTCATGTGTACCTACAAAAATTCCAAGGCATCTGCACATGAGAATTAGTATAGACCTTGCTACCTGCCAATATAACAGGCCTGCTATTTATACAAGAGTTACAGCTGACTAAATCTATAGTGTTTTATATGCATTTATTCTGCAGACGTTATTCCTTTAGTAAAGTGTTATGCAGACCACTTTGTCTATAAAGAATGTGCAAGCATTAAAGTTACTGTAAGATGAATGTTGACACCAACACATTGTGGTACAATGCACTAAAATTTACAAATTCTTACTGTCCCACAAACTAAGCAGCCATAAACTGATTCATAAATGGTACCAAATACATGAAGTCATTCCCATGCACTGGCAGAGCTAGCCACTCAACTGGAATAGCACTAAGTGATCTGGTCATGGTGACTTGCCAACATGGGCAAGGGTAGTTACCAGTAATAAGTGGGTTGAGGACCCATTCTACTTCAACCAATGCCAGCAACTCATGCTAATGGTGGGAGGGGTACATGTGCTCCTACTGGCCAATGTGCCCACCGTAAAGCCCAGCAGCCCTGGGTCTGGATTACATGGGATAGCTCTAGTTGAGCATTCAGCTTTCACTTGACCTGCCAAACATGAAGAATAGTTACATTCAGTGTAGGTTCACTGACAGCTGGAGCTTGGAAGTTGATGACATGATGGCTGGACATCCTATGTATCCAAGAGACAAGATGGAAGGGCAGTGCAGCAAAGCCCCTTGGCTTGGGATCCAGAGTTTATTACTCAGTAAGATAGGCTAGAAATTGTTGGAAGGCAGTGCAGGATTTTAACAGAATTAGTGAGACTCATGGCAGTCTCCAGTGTAAGGATAGGGCACTATTCATAATCTCAGCATATACCCCACAGCAGGGTTGACAGAAAAAAAGTGCAGACAGCAGCTGCAGGACCTGCTTAATATAGGACAAATTGGTGTTAATTGGCGACTTAAATGCACACATCAGGACAGAACAGAATACAGGTCCACATGGGTGGAGTAACAGGAATAAAGTCTAGTGGCCTCTGTCTGGAAAATGGCTTGATGGTAGCAAACATGGTTCAGGAAGTCACAGTCAAGATCACATACAATAGTGGCCAACATGCAACTCAGTCATTCCCAGTGAAGTAGTTAACCCATTGTATAAACCACTAGTTGCTACAATCAGCTGAAAGCAGTGGTCAGAGAAGGCTAAGATTAGAGACCAGGCTGAAGGCCTAGAAATTGATGGTAGAGAAAGCACAACAGTTCAAGGAACTATTCTGGGCTCTAGCACCTCAAGATAAGTAAATAGGTGAAGTCAAATGGCAGCACCTCAAAACAGCATATGTGAGGACAAGACAGATGTGGCAGAGCCACGTATGGAAAAAGGTATACAAGGAAAGCTGGTGAAATGCAGAGGTCCAGAAAGTCAAAAGCAGTGCATGAAAAAGTGAGGTAGGACAGACCAACCAGGATAGGAAGGAAAGAATACTGGGGTTAGCTAACAAAGAAATTAAGGAAGAAGTTGTAATAGCAAAGAAGGCAGATACACTACCAGCTTTCAGAAAGCCTCAGTAGGTGGTACAAACTATGTTGCAAGGCAAAGATAAAGTTAGAACACCCTTCATAAGGGATGCCAGCAACAATCTGCTCACAGGACATCACAGGCAGATGGAAGTACTTCCAGCAACTTCTAAATTAAGAAAACCCCAGAGGAGCTGTACTGCCCCAGCCTACAAGAGCTCATCCTCAAAGAACACTAAGGAAAATGAAGTTAGGCAAAGCAGCAGTGTTACATGAGGTCACAGCAGATGTGCGCAAGATGCTGGGTGAGTGGGAGAAATTGTTTCAGAGAGTACTCCTAGCAATGCTGAGAGAAAGGCATATCCCAGATGATTGGAGAATAAGCATGCTTGTGGATGTCCCCATTGTTCTTGGACACTGGCACAACTGTGGGCAGTGCACAGGTATCAAACTCGTCACACTGCATGAAAGTTGAGATGTTCATTAATAAATGCATACATGGAAAAGACAGCAAGATGCAATAGGAACAATTCGAATTCAGATCAGGATGCAGCACAACCAACCCAATGTTTGCGGGACAGTTGAGAAGCGAGAGGTGAGTCCAAATGGGCATTCCTAGACTTGAAGCATATGACAAACTCCCAAGAAAGCAGATTTGGGCAGTACTGCCGTGGTTCAAAGTCCCAGAAACATTGGTAGAATTAGTGCAGGCTATGTGCAAGGACCCAATGACTC
The DNA here is from genome assembly GCF_019279795.1 of Protopterus annectens. Lineage (NCBI taxonomy): Eukaryota > Metazoa > Chordata > Ceratodontiformes > Protopteridae > Protopterus > Protopterus annectens. Next base: position 125,745,451 of record NC_056751.1, on the reverse strand, counting down.
AAGTTACTGTTCAGTCTCAAAAGGGTTCCCAGTGGGAGTAGGTGTACATCAGGGTTCAGCTCAGACTCTACAGTTCAAAGGTGGAATACATTAACAGATTGGAGGAAACTGATCAAAGTTGTTATATGCAGACAATGTGGCAGACTGCAAGAACTTCGGAGGGGGAATGGAATGCAAAACTGAGGGCAGATGGGATGAAAAGTACAGACAAGACAGTGGTAATGGCAGCAAACTGGGGAATCAAAAGTGGAGAAGAAATAGAAGGGAAGACTGTGGAACAGGTTAACAACTTAAAGTAGCTGGGAGGGGTGGATGAAAAGTCTGACTAAAGAGGTTAAAGCTAGTATGAGAGGAGCTGCAGCCAGAGTGTCACGCGTAATGTATGACAATGCCAAAGAAAGTGAAATAAGGTGCAGCCAGTACTACTGTATGGTACAGAACCCTGGGCAATAAAGGCAGGGAAGATTAAGAAACTCGACGCAATGGAAATTTAAGCGTCTGAGATGAGTGGTAGGGTGCACACCGTTCGACAAAGTTACAACACAAAAGCCAAAGTAGCTCCAACTGCAGAAAAGATCAGATTATTGTGGTTGTAGCACATGTAGAAAAGCAGAAGATAATCTGGTGAAGATTTACAACCAAGGTAAGAAACCAGGGCATCCAAAGTGGTGTATGGATTGTGAGAATCCGAGATAGTCAGGCATGTGTGTCTAAGGATGCAAGAGACTAGCATTGAATCAAGAGATGGACAGTTAAATACCCCAACCCCACAGAAAATGGGGGGATAGGTTGATTATTCCCATTCATCGGAAAATACAAAGGTGGAGCCAAGGCAATTCAAGGCAACACCCTTTAAAAATAGTTTCCCCAGAAGACATTATAGCAAAGTGTATCCACTTATCCAAGACCTGGAAACAGCAGCTCTCATTCCCACTTTTACCTCCCTTGTTTGGTACAGCTGTATAGAAGTCTGCCAATTGCCAGGTCACAGATTTTTCACTCTTCAAAGAAATGCTAGTAATAAACGATGAACATTTTTTTCAATTTAATTTGATATCTACATACATATGCTGGTTGTAAACTTGTAAGCCTTGCTGACACTACTCGCCTAAAAGGTGGATTAACAGTTTCAGGGATGCCCAAGAGACTGGGGCTTTCAGGAAGGCAAAGTAAAGTGGAATTTTTAAAAATGTCAAGAGCACTTTAAATTGGCATACTTTGATGAAAATAATGGTATAGTACTCCTAACAGGCCAACATGCTCTCCAAAATTCATGAAGTCCACACCTCCATTTATCAGCTTTCATTGTTAACCCTTTCCTCAGTTGCTGTCCCATTTTCCCAATGTAAGAAAGTTTTAATAGATTTATTCAAATTACAGGATTTAGTGGGGGTATATAGAGATCATGTACACCTAAATGAAAACTCACGTTATTCATAGTGCAGTACAACTTGCTTGTAAATTTCTTTTCATGGATTTCTGACGTTGCTTTGGGAAGGTACAAGCAAAAATGGTGAAAGCATTCAAACAGCAAGAGATTTGTACCTTACCTGAACGGTGTCCATCTGCAGGAATTAGAGAATGAAGGAAGTGTTGCCAGTGAGCACCACAATACAAACCGCTCCTAGCCACAACTTCAGTACTCCAGAAAACATGTTAAACTGTAATGTCCTTTATATGGATAGGACTAATGCTCACCTTGAGGCTGTTTGCGTTCATGTAAAATCACCAGTGTAGAAAATGTAGAGTTCAGAATCAGCTCCTGCTGTCCCGGACAGCTGCGCAAAGCACGCATGATGTGTTCCTCATCAGACCAATAGAACCAGTCTTCAAAAACTCCAAATCCTGTGGGATTATGACCCTTCAGAGCTGATGGGTAAGTATGTCTACCAGAACCGTCCACCTTTACTGTTTCGATAGACTAGAGGGAACATTAAAAAAGTTAGTTTTTAAAGTCAGTGGCTATTTACAGTTTGCAGTGCAGCTGGCAGTAAGATTTATGAAATGGTTTAATAAAAATGGGATAGGTCAAGAAAATCTAGCTCTGCCTATGCTGACAATCCGTTTCCCATATCATTTTACACCCATAAGCATTTGTAATACCTTAGCATTCTGAACAAAAAAATTCCCAGCAACCAATTTCAGAGCACAGATTCCCTACAGTACTTTTTAGCCTAGCAATTTTTGCCAAGTATCTGTGCACGCAGCTGTTAAGCAAAGGCCATATGCCAACCCTCAGCCCCATCAGTTAAGTGCACACCTATTTAAAGTACACATTTAGCTTGTAGAACTTAAGACTAAGCTCTAATGGCTCATTTTGAAATGGGAGTGAAGAGTGGCTCCAGATAAACTGACAAGGTCAGTGAAATGCAGAGCTTCAGGTGGAATTCCTTTTGAATCGGGCTATATTTCACAGTATCAACCTTTTCCAGGAGTAGCATATGCAAAGTTAGCACAATGCAGAGCAGCAGCAAGGTGGCCTAAAGTACAAACTGCTTAGTAAAGCAAATGGTCAGCATGAGGGGTGCAGTTACATTTCCTAACTTAAAATGAAACTTTTAAGTGGCAAACTGCTCATTTTAAGCCACCTGATATCACCCAAACACCACTCATGTGGAAACATCAATCGAATAAAACTGAAACTGCCAAGGCAGTCATTTTCTGCAATTCAGATTTTAATTATCTGTACATTCAAAAAGATTAAGCTATGTTCTGAGCCTACTGTGGAACTCAAGTCAGCTTACACGTATTTTAATAGGAAATAGTCCCAAGTATGATAGCCTGCAAATCAGTCTTCCTTTAGCTTCTTATCGAGACCATTCCCTTTCATAAATAAGGAATCAGTACCCCAAAACCCAAACAGCATGTATGTGCAACCATGAGATCACATGCTGTTTGAGGGAGAATGAAGACTTCTCCTGGCATTCCTATACAGTGATACAGTAAATCAAAATTAATTCACTGAAGTTAAAATGCAAAGTTTATTAAACCAAACTACTAGTAGGATGTAGCACTTTCAAAACTTTAAGGAGCTTCAGACCACAGGGTGGCTTGAAAGAAGTGCACTTTAAAGCAGCGATGATTTTAGCAATGAGAAATTTGTTGATTCCAGAAGATGAGCAACATTCAGAAATGAATTTGATGTCCACCTAGACACTATTGTAGGCAGAAAAGCAGAAGAATGTTCCGTTTATGCTTGCTCAGCAAAATCACATTAAGATGAGCGATGCATCACACCATAAAACGTATATCAACAATTTATTCAGAGCTGTATCTCAAGACAAAAAAAACAAACGGATTAGTGCTTTCAGCTATCGAAGCCTTCAGATCCACATTCAAAAGCCACATCTCAATCTAATAAAGCATATAGCAGCCAATCACAAAAAACATGTAAACAAGTTGCTTTGCTCTAACCAATACAATCATCCAATGTGCTTCGTTATTCTAATTAGCTTTGACTAGCAAGTTAAGATAGAAAATGTAAATTAGACTTCGCTTTCTCAATCATTGGTCTCAGCTAGCAAATGAAAGCAGAAATGTAAAGACTTTACTTGCTTAAAAATCATTGGTTTACTTAAAGCTAGGTTTTGTCTAATGTTTAAACTAACAAGTTAGGATGGAAGATGTAAATTAAACTTCACTTTCTCAAACTTCATTGGTCTGGGCTAGCAAATCAAAGCAGAAATGTAAATCAGACTTTGCTTGCTTAGAAATCATTGGTTTGCATTAGACAGACAAAACATAGGGAACTTGCATCAAAAAAGTATTCCCTGTCGCTTTCATAAGAAAAAACAAGTTATTCCAAGTTCAATCAAAAAGCACGATTCTATAAAGACATTTAACAAAACATCTTACTAAAATAAATTAACACATTTTAGCATTTAAAAATGATGAGACCAATGATGTTTGAGAAAGCAAAGTCTAATTTACATTTTCTATCTTAACTTACCAGTCAAAGCTAATTAGAATAACTAAACACATTGGATGATGAAGTGCTTGCATAAGCACTTGTATTGGTTAGAGCAAAGCAACTTGTTTACATGTTTTTTGTCATTGGCTGCTAAATGCTTTATATTAGATTGAGATGTGGCTTTTGAATGTGGATCTGAAGGCTTTGATAGCTGAAAGCACTAATCCGTTTGTTTTTGTCTTGAGATACAGCTCTGAATAAATCGTTGATATGTTTTATGGTGTGGTGCATCGCTCATCTCTTTAGTTTGCAGGTGAAGTGAGCCATTGCCGATTACTTGTATGAAGAGATAGGGGAGAGGAATCTGCATTTCACTGAAATCTATAAAAAGTATAAGGATTGCATCTCATTTAAGAATAATGTTGGCAGCCCAGATTAACTACAGAGAAAGACCAAATGGAATGAGTAGACCAAAGCCAGTGTGGGCAACCAAGCAATTTTGAACCTGTAATTTAGATTCGGCCATGGAAGCCAAAACTTAAATGTTTTTAAGAAATGTTCAATTCTTAGCAGTCATGAGTAAACAGTAATGAACTTAAGTTGATTTAACATTTAGTTACTGGTTAATGCTACAGATAATGGAGGTTCCAGGGAGTACGAGCACTGAGCAGAAACCATGTTAGTTTTACACCAGTATGCATTATAAAGTATGAAAGGCAGATGACTGCCATATGGGTAGATCAATAGGATGTATGAGGGATCCTGAAGCCCTTGGAGAATAACTCTAGCAAAGCCAGTTACAGACCTGGACAATAAATCCAGTTGTAGTCATTTGCAAGTTGAGAGAGGACCAAGTAGCTGTCACTAGAACACTTGAGCTCACCCCCTATTCCAAAAAATGGAAAAGATGCCAAGGCCCCAACATAATCAGCTGACCCTGCCTGGAAGTGTCTTATGAAAATAGCAAAGAAATAGCGAGAACCATATGCAAATGGTCTATTTTTGACATGCATTTCCCTCAGTTTATAGCATAGGAAAAAAAACTAGCTTTCCTGGAAGATTTAGTTCCGTCAAAATACTAGAGTTGCCTATGTATGCCTAGAGGATGAACCTTGAAAAAGTAATAGGCAAACAATTAGGGTACAGACACCACAAATGGAGCTATGGTTCCTATTGTGGCACCAACTGGCAATTTTTTCACTTGGAGAATTTTCAAAGTATCCTAGCCTCTATTAACACCTGCTGCATATCATCGATACCTCAACTTTAACATTGAATTATACTGTCACTGGTTTCATATTGATGTCATCAAATTCCCTCCATCTTGGGTGATTAGATCCATTGTGTAAAGTAAGCTTGTAATTACCAATGGCCAATTCCGTAAGACGACTCAGTTGCCAGGGACAAAAGGGAGTCACCACAATGATTAGAGTCTAAGATTCAGAAGAACCTGAACGTCAGAAAACATTCCAGTCACAGAATGAAAATTTTCCTGACTTGTTTGCAAAGAATCCTAGAGCAGAACATCTACATGTCTGTTTTGGAAAGGAGGCAGAGCTACTTGAATTTCTCCACAACTGGATCATTTCCTGGAAGACTCATATCATTTCCATTTGGAAGTGTCTTAATCCTGCTAAGATGGTATGTATGAAGCCTGGAGGATTATGAAGTGCTGAATTGTCACCTCTCCCAAACCATGCTGCCACATCCAGCCTGCACAAAGGGCAAGATCTGGTACCCCCAGGCTTGACCACATCTTTGGTATTGATTATTCTAAGAGGCTCTGGAAACCACAGATTGAGTACTGAATATGAACAGCTCACATCTTGCACATTAATGAATGTTGCCCCATTGACCTTGCACTTAAACCACTACAAATAGCTCCTTGAGCAAAATCTGATGGATGTTGCAGATTGTGCAGTTGTCAGGAAAGGGAGACACGAATGCAGTTATCTAGTCTTTCCCCAAGTAATTTTCTTTTCACAAAGTACCACTGAAATATAAAAGGTAAAAGGAATGATGTGGAGACCAGACTACCATGAGAAATTCAGTGGTTCCTGTATCTGTCAAAGGGAATTGAGAATCAGATGCCACAAACCCTAGAATTGAGTTACTCCCTTACAGAAGTAAAAAACAGATTGGAGAAACACTGGATAAAGGTCTAACCTTTTCCTGACAAAAATATCCTTGGGATATCTTCTGGATACCTCTACCACCACTATCCTTTGATCAAGGAAGATGTTTTGAATGTCTCCCAGAATCCTAGAGTAAGATTCCTTACAGAGTAAGACTCCCATCAGTAAGATGTAGAAAATAAGTTATCTAAGGGCACATGTGAATACTTTGTGCTATGCAATATGTCCTCACTGAAGCAGTAGATAAACCAAAGGGCAATGCAGAGAAGTGGGATCTTGAGAAAACCTTACAAAACATCTGAAATTTAGTGCTAACTGGATAAATATCCTTCAAATCCAGTGTTCAGGAAAAACTGAAGAGGAATCCCATTTAGTTTCCAGTGGCGTTTTGAATGCTGGGAATTTTGCAAACAAGTTGTGAATTTGTCTCCAAGAGGGACAGTCTCTGGCACCAGAAAAAAGTTAGTGCAAACCCTTTTACCTTTAAATCTGAAGTGGCTTTATTCCCACAAAGCATTAGCTGGATGACTGAGGAAGCTGACCCATCTGCTTATGAGAAATTTCATGAGGAGGAATCTTTCCCACTGCCATCTGCATCCCCTCAAATTCTCAAAATCCATTTGTCTGAAACCATCTGTTGGCAAAAGCTGAAGCAAAATTTAAAGGGATTCCCACTGTGAAGATGTGGAAAAGATGTAATGCTGAAAATATCATTCCGTATTGAGATGTTCATCTGGAAGATTCACACCTACTTTACTGAACTTACGAGTCTGCTTGTTTGCTTTTTGAAAAAAAAAAAAGCTTCCAGAAAAAATCTGTATAAACTTGGAAAATCTGACTAGCCTCCTCAATTTCCCTCAGACTGAGCACCCAAGCAGCAGGGCCAAAAAACCTTGCCCAGTCATAACAAAGTGCCGCCTTACAGACAGCAGTCATAACACTAGATTGCTTCCATTTCACAGGTAAGAAAGTCTGAGACTACTTTCTGAATAGAAAAACTAGCAATGTTCCTCATTCCCTAAAGCAATACTTCAAAATACAAGCCTGACAGTTGAGACCTCTAAAGGCTAAGGTGGCAGAACCCCCCCCCCCCCCCAAGTCTGTCAAAAGCTCTCAACCTATTCAGAGAGGGGGGACATTACATTAGCTTACTGCGTTTGATCTAGAAGATGCAAAATCAGAGATAGAAAATAGGAAATTAGAAAATGTTAATTTAGTTTATAATTTTTCTTCATTACAACACTGAAAAGGACTACTTTATGTTCTCTTCACTTAGTCAACTATTGTAAAATGTACCTTGCATCTTCTATTAGCCCAATATTGTATATTTCCATGTTTGTCTTCAACTTAACCTTTCATGCAAGTATTTTATTTCTTTTTAAAAAGGAAGAAAAAAAAAAAAACTAATTTTAAGTTTAAGTGCTCATTCAAGACCAATAGGGCAGTTCTCTTAAAAAAAAAATCAAAAAAAAATCAATGTTCTTGGGTTTAGTTCATTCTGGTTTTTTGTTTAATAAGGAATTTTGCCGATTTCTAACTTTAACTTTGGGTGGCTTTACTTTCAAATACCTCTCTCAACTGTATACCTTTTACATAATGTCAGATGTTTTGGTTCATTCTTTTTTTAAAATTTGGGTGTTTTTGGGGAAAAAAAATAAGTATGAAAAAATGAAGAAAAAATGAATGACACATTTGAGTGAGTTTCTTAATATCCTTCAAAAAAAATATCCTTCAAAAAACCTGTTATTCCTAAAAAAACCTGTCAAAGTTTTGCAAGAGCAATATTTAAAAATTGTAATTTATTTTGGCCTTTCCACTTTTCTTGGCCTTGTCAGTTTGGCCTTTCTAAGAGTTTAGGAGGACCTCCTCTGTTGTCCATTTTTTCCCTTCCCAGTTTTTTGCATATTTATCTGTTCCTCAAAATCTGATTTCCTGGATTTTTGGATCAGATAAGCAAAGACTAAATTCACTAAATGAGGCATTTGAGTTGGACTTCACATCCTTCAGAAAATGATGCACTATGTTAAGAGCTAAGATCTATTCGGAGATATTTCTAAGCTTAAAAGGTGGAGACTGGTGGTGACATTGAGGAGAGGGGCTTCATGGGGCAGTTCCATTTTATAGAAAAATTTAACTTCTTTAACAGGAAAGCTCAATATAGCTGTGTGTAGTCATGAGACAGTTTGCTGAACACCAACATTGTTGATAGGGTTTAATTGGCTTTAGGACATGGATTGTAATGGTAAACGCTGGAACTTCCTAAAATACAGGGATAATTCATAATCCGTGCATCTGAGTATTGTAAAGGAGTGTATTTTAAGGATAAACCAGGATCCCAGAGAGGTCAATAAACACAGTAGCTTTTATTTAACCAGTTCCCATTCTGTTTATAGAATTGCATGATTAATGTGTATACATTAATTTTGCCTCATTTTAGAAATAGGACAGGAAAAATGTACATAAAAGGAAAACGTGCAGGATTTATGGCTGTTCTGAAATCCAAGTTGTAAAGTTATGATTTTCTTTATTACACTGGTCATTAACATACACAAGATATGTATCCTGCATTCTCTTTACAAACGTAGTTTCTATCATAGTTAAGATCGGCATGTTATCTAAATGTGTTCAAGAGAAAAGGGAAAGGATGGAAAGGAAATCGGTCTAAGTCCAATATTGGCACAAATGAGGTCAATTTTGATGCATGCTTCATCAGATTTGTATGAACTATAAGTCAGCACCTACATACAAGGCTCAATTTATATTAGACAGATACATTTATCATTAGTTCCCTCTAGCAAACACATCTGGCAAGATTATAAACCGCCCCCTGCTAGCAGTTACATTTAAGGAGGCAAATCTTGTCTATGGGTTGTTTTTCTATTTGAAACAGTTGATAAATTGTAATACTTAAACTAGGTTACAGCAATAAACTAATTATACACACGGGTCTACTTCATGACTCAAAATACTGAACTTCATTTGACTGAGACCCAAACTTGACAGTCTCGTACCGAAAGCTTCCATGCTGAATTTCAAAATATTGAATTTTAAGCCATAGACGTGACGTGCATTTCCCTTCACCTATAACTTGCTTGTGATAAATTACAGTTAACAATGTGATGACTGTCAGAATACAGATAGTAGCGTAGTGTAGTGTTTCTAAATGTGGGTATGTCTACAATTTTATGAGATGCAAAGTAATAAGGCAGATGTGCGCTCCCAGTAGTAGTGGCAGTGGGTCTATATCATGAAATCAAATAGGAAGAATGTCATTGAGTGAAACTAGAGGGTCCATTATTGAGATTTTAGTAAAGTGTAGAGTAGAAGATTTGCCCTTTCCTCACTGTGGTGTGATCTCGGAGTTGGAATATATATTTAGTGGGGGGTGCAGCCCCCACAATAAGGGCTCAGAGTTTCAGCAGTTTCACTCTACATTCAACATTCTTCCTATTCAATTAAATAGGATAGACCCATGGTTGTGTGCATAGTACTGTAAGGTAAGCAAAAGGCATATGCCTTTTTCCCCACTGTAATCCAATCCCGGAGTTAGTAGATATAGTTGGGGTGTGGGGGGGCATAGCCCTCCACCTAGTTTGGTTTTATATCATCCAATTTCTGTTCAGAGTAAGTAGTTTAAGTTTTTCAGATAGCCGCAAGTGTGCACGTCTATGGCTTAAAATTCTGTATTTTGAAATTCAAAACTAAGCTTTCAGCAGGCGACAAGTCAAATGAGTTTTCAGCCTTTTGAAAGTTAGGTATTGGTCTCCAAATGAAATTCAGTATTTTGAATTTCAGTCGTGAAGTAGATCCATGTATACATACACACGTTCTAAAAGGGTATTTGTATGTAGTCCAAACATTTTGTTCATGTAATATGGGAAGTCACAAGAGGGCATAAATTTAAACATTAAAAGCAAGTTCTGCAGAAGCATCTAATGCACAAAAATCAAATTACTATATTATACGTGAGCATTGGCCCATTCCTTGCATCCTGGTAAGTTACATGATTGTAATTGTTCTGTATAGTACACATGAGTAACTTTCTGAACACTTGTTCCATAGTACAATAGGGTGCTATGTGCAGAGTCAACATGCATATTAACGGTTTATGCTCTTAAACGTTTCCAAGACAGTTTCTGCTACTCTAGCTCGTTCTCGTTAGTAATATGTGCGCTATTGTTGCCAACATGATCTATAAAAGTTCTGCTTCAGGAAAAGTCAGAGGGCTGCAATTTAAAACCTTTGCCTAAAATTGCTTTGGAAGAAGTTTCAACATTTATATGAATTAATTTTCTCTAGTTTTTTTGGATTTTATTCCATACTAAGCATATGTAGAAATTATAAAAACACACAAGGGTCATGTGAATAGCCGAAACTTAAAAATAAAAGTTCTGTACAAAGACTCATATTAGCATAGTGTCTTAATATCCACTTTTGTATCAAATCAGAAATGTTTTGACACGAAAGCTGATATTAAACTACCACACTAATGTCTTCTGTGGTGTACAGTTAACTTTTTATATTTAGAAATTATATTCACTTAATGCTTCCACTGTATACTTTTTCTACTTAAAAGTTTGGTGTTCTATAGTTTAAATCTGGATGAAAATTAACTTTGAATTTTCAAACTAGTAATTTCATCTGCAGAGCTCCATAGTGTCATTCCTCAGTCAGAATAAGGTTCTTGGGCAGTAGCACCAGAATAGGACCTTTTCCTGATAAGACGGAATAAGGAAAGTTATTTCACAATTTCCAATTAGGCTGAAAGGCTTTAATGCCTACAATACATCCAGAGCCGAGCCAAGCCAATAAACGTCCTTATCCACTGCAACGGAAAAGTGTGCCTTTTTACTGGGACATCCGTAGACTCCTGGCTCTAGCTTTACCCCAAGGAACAGGTCAGTCCCAACCTATGAGGGATGGACTATTCCTTCAGACTGACTAGCAGCTCTGCCATGGCTGCCAAGGGCACCCAAATAGAGAACACGGCTGGTCACTTGTCTGTAGTGGCTGAAGGGCTAAACAAGGATCCAGAAAAAAGTGAATTGGCTGAGGTACCAGTAATGGTCACTGCAGAGTCACTCACCAGCTGAAGTACAGTGAGCCCACTGTATTCACATGCACTTTTGAATTTTTTTCCTTCATTCTGGAAGGTGATGGAACCGTGGGGCTGGTATGCTGTTCCATGCTTCACAAAAGCCAGATTCTAGTCAAGCAACACTAAACATCCTAAACACCTTTTGAAAAACAGCAAAAATAAAACCTAGATAAAACCACTTCCACAGAAGTATAACAGCTTTCACAGAAATTGTGGAAGGCTTTCCCGAAAGGGAACTTCTGCCCATCAACACAAGACAGTGGCAACTGGTCCCCCTGCAGCCTACATCCAGGCAGCAAGTACTGAAACTTTGGCACCAAGGCTACTAATTTTCTCGACTCGGGAGCTTAAGCCACCCAGTAACCTGGGCACTTGAAAAAGGTTCCCATGGCTTTGGAAGACTGGCTGTTGTAGCCTTGGCAAGGATATAATCCATATAGCTCAGGTTACTGCAGCAGTGATTTAATGAAATTTCAGATGCTCAACCTGAAGTAATTCACAGCTTACCACGCTCATGACCAAGGAGCCCCTCAAGCACAGCAATTAATTCCAGTACTGTTGGGAGACCAACAATGCCCTTAAAAGGACAGAGGTGACAATGTGCCATCACCTGTCCAGTCATTTAAGTTTTTTTTTTTTTTTTTTTTAAGTCAGAAGGAAAGTGCTACATTTAATATAGAAGGGCAGCATGTTGCAGAAATGGAGAATACAATGAGATACCTGTAATGAAAGTGATTATATTGCTGACAAGTACTTATTTTCACAGGTGGGCAAGTGGTGTCAGGTCACCAGATCTTTTGGCAAGGGAACAAGTCCTTAGTACTTTACCTGATATGGAGTCTGGTTAGCAGACAGCAAGTATAACTGCAGAGGAGTTGGGGAGAAAAGGGGATCTCTACTTGGCAAGCATAACACTGTATAAGAAAGGGATACCCACTGTTGCACATGAACATAAGGGAACCCATGGGGGCAGTCAAATACTCTAGTACACCAGTAATGAGGGAAACTACTAATCCAAGTGAAGGGTTAGGGATTAGATGTTTCAAGTGTAACCAGAGGGGACAGCAGCTAAATATCCATTGAGGCAAAAGAAACAGAAGGCGAGGGAGCCAGTAAGTGTGGATGACAAACTGCCAGTGGTAAGTTTAGAAACTGGGGTGCCAAATCAAAATTTATATACTTAGTAGGTGGTAAGCCAGTAACTGCCAAGGACAGCTTCTGATTAACCACTGCAGATCTCACAATGGTTAGAGCAGTACTTGGGCAGTCCACTCCAGTGTTGGGAGGGACCCTGTTCTAAATACCTTTGGCTGGGGCTCATCTTGACTGGGAGGGTTGAAAGTAAGCAGGTGTGGGAGGATATTCTTGCAGATGTCCCGACAGGAAGTGACATTCAGTACCTTTTGCACATGCAGTGACATGGTGAGGTTTGGAGAAAGGCATGTAGGTCTAGTAGTCTGGGAGAGACCCAGAAACATGATGCCTGAAGCTGGGCCAGGAGTGGTGGCAGTTTCAAAGATGCTATTTGGTAGCAGTAAGTCTGAATGAGCCACAGCCACTGGTGGGTACTGATGTTTCCTTGGACATTGACCAATGGCGAGTTGTGATACCCAGAGTTACAATGATGCACAACTATCAGACGTGGCCAGGCTTCTTGTGGAAGGGGAGCTGGAGAAGGTCATGAAGGTAGAAGTGAGACATGCTCAACTTATGGATCCTACATTACAAAGCTTGACGGAGATGGGCTAAGGAGGCACCTGAGGCTTAAGAGGGAAGTGAGTCTGGAACAAAGGTTTGTTGTATAGAGTGGGGACTCCTATAGGCGGGCTAGAAGGCAAAGTAATACAAGTAGTGCCTAGAGTTTACAATCTGCCACTTTCAGCCATAGCACAGGACATTTCTTTCTCAGGTCATATGGGTATAAGATGTACTAAGACGCATTACACAAAATTTCAAATTGGCCTAGGATTGCAAGGGATGTGGGTAGGCTATTATAGGGCTTGTGAATAGTGCCAAAAAGTTGGTAAAACAGGGGACAAGGCTAAGGCTCCGTTAATGCCTTTGCCTGTTATCGAAAAGCTGTGTAAGACCAGAGTACTCCAACCTCTACAGGAAAGAAATATTGCTGGTAGACTACTACTCTATTTCTTGATGTGGTGGCTGCCATGTGAGGCAGAGGTGGTGGCAAATGCTTTGCTAGAAATCTTCAGCAGAGTAGGTTTTCCATTGGAAATGCTGACTGAGGTGCCAGCTTTGTATCAGACCTGCTGACTTGTTTGTGGAAGTGCTGTGGGGTGAAACATCTAAAGACCACTCCCTACCATCCCTGAATAATGATCTTGTGGAGAGGTTAAACTCTACATTGAAGACTATGCTACAGGCATTTGCAGACCATGTTAGGGATGTCTTGGATAGATTAAGTAGAGCAGGATTAACCATTAAACCCAGCAAGCGCCAAGTGGGTATGGCAGAGGTCACTTATGAGTGGGAAGTGATAAAATTAGGCCAGAACCTGTCAAAGGTGGAAAGTACTTCAGTAGCCAGTTTGTTACCAAGAAACAAGTGAGGGCATTTCTAGGGACAGTGAGGTACTACAGAAAATGTGCCCAATTACAGTGCCATAGCTGCACCCCTTACTGACCTAACTAGGACTAAAAAGTACAGTTTTGTACCTACCATAAATGTAGATGTTCGAAGATCCACATTGCTGCAGTCCTTACTTATGGGTAGTCCGCTGTCCTCGGTCGGCCCGAATACCAAAGTATTAGGCTGACGTCAGTCATGGGCGCACAGCCCTGACAGAGCGTCAGGGTATAAAAGCACATGACCTACGTCATATCCTCAGTCTTTTCTTGCCCCAGATGTCAGAAGGCCCTAAAAGAAAGGCCACAGCCAAAAAACAGAGTACCTTCCCAAAAGATATGCCCAACTACAGCCATCACCCAAACCATATAACCATGCTAAGCTACAGAGGGAAAGGAGGAGGAAAATTGGACTGCAGCAATGTGGATCTTCGAACATCTACATTTATGGTAGGTACAAAACTGTACTATGTTCTTCATCTCACATTGCTGCAGTCCTTACTTATGGGTAGAATCCCAAAGGAAAGGGAGGTTGGCAAAATTATAAAGCATTAGGGGCAGCTAAAATGCCCTGTAATATTGCAGTGGCAAATCCAGCCCTAGACTTAGAATAAAGAGGAAGGTGGTAATGTTTAGAAAAAGTATGTACTGAACTCCAAGTGGCTGCTTCCAAAATATCCTTTGTAGCTACCCCCCTTAGAAAGGCAGTAGAAGTTGCAGTAGCTCTAGTGGAATGAGTTCTGATTCCAGTCGGAATCTCCTTACCATGATGGGAATAACAAAAAGAAATACAAAACCCAATCCATTTAGAAATAGTTTGTTTTGAAACAGGTCTACCCTGTGAACCCAAAGCAAAAGAAACAAAACTGCTGAGAGTGTCTGAACTCCTTGGTTCTGCTCAAATAACGCAACTGCCTGTGAATATCCAAAGTATGCAAAATCTTCTCCCCTTTATTTTGAGGATTTGCATAAAAAGTAGGCAAATGAATAGTTTGGTTTAAGGCCACACTAGAAACCACTTTAGGCATAAAGGAAGGATTAGTACGCAAAGATACCCTATCCTTATGAAAAATCAAGAAAGGCTCCACTGCCATAAGGGCCTGTAATTCAGAAACCCTTCTTGCAGAAGTAATGGCCAACAAAAAAGCAGTTTTCCATGACAAATACTTTAACTCGGCAGTAGCTGCAGGCTCAAAAGGTTGTAGAGTAAGCTTTTCCAACACAAAATTGAGATCCCAAGCAGGAGTAGGAGCTCTACGTGGGGGTCTTATGTTCTTTGCCCCTCTGAGAAACTGCTTAAACAAAGGATGAGAGAATAAAGGAGGGTCACAGTCATAATTAGCCGAAATGGCTGCAGCATGAACCTTTATGGAGGAGGACAAACCTTTGTCTAATAACTCAGTAAGATATTGTAAGGAAGCACTCAAATTAGGCTTGGAAACATCAAAGTCCTTCCCTTTGCTCCAAATAAAAAATCTCCTCCATTTATCAGCATAAACTTTCCTTGTACTAGGCCTCCTGGCCTCCAAAATAACATTCAAAACTTGTTGTGGAAGCTGAGAACCTCCAGAATCTAAAACAGAATGTGCCAGGCTGTTAGATGCAGAGACTGAATTCTGACATTGAGAAAGTGATTGCCCTCCTGAGACAAAAGGTGTGGAATCAAAGGCAGAGGCCATGGAGGCTCTCGGACCAAACTCCTCAGTAGTGGGTACCAGTGTTGTCGAGGCCAATCCGGTGCTATCAGGATCATGGATGGCTTGTCTTGTCTGGCCTTCAAGAGAACCTTGGGCAGAAGAGGTAGAGGTGAAAAGGCATATACATGAAGATTGTTCCAACTGAATGACAGAGCGTCCACCTTCCAAGCTGTGGGATGAAACCTTTTTGTGCAAAACTTTGGCAACTGGTAATTTAGTGGAGAAGCGAACAGATCTATGTCTGGAGTTCCCCAAGACACTGTCAACTTTTGAAATACCTGAGGATCCAATTTCCACTCGTGAGGATCCACTATTTGTCTGCTCAATACATCTGCTAAGGAGTTCTGTGCTCCTGGTAAAAATCTTGCCTGAAGATTGAGGTTGTAACAGAGCGGTCTCCCACAAAATCATCGCCTGTCTGCAAAGAGGGTACGAATGAGTTCCCCCTTGCTTGTTGATGTACCACATGACAGTTGTGTTGTCTGTTAGAATCAACACCTGCCCTGGATGAAGTAAATCCTTGAAAGCCATCAATGCAAATTGTACTGCTAACATCTCCTTCAAGTTGATATGCAAATGTTGAAGTCTGGCAGGCCACATGTCTTGCACCCATTTTCCATTGAGGTGTGCTCCCCAAGCCTTGTCCGAGGCATCTGTCGTTAGAATCTGACTCGCCTCTGGTCGGGTCACAGAGAGTCCCTTGTTTAGGTGACATTCCTGAGCCCACCACAAAAATTCCTCCTGAATGCAAGGTATTATCTGAATGACAGTGTCTAGATCCTGGCAGTGTTGTGTCCATAGATTTTTGAGATACCATTGAAGCTTCCTCATATGCAATTTGGCATTGGGAAGCACCAGAATACAAGATGCCATGAACCCCAAGGCTTGAAGGACTGTCCTTCAAGTCAGCCTGGACTGTAGAGACATTTGATGGAAATAAAGTGAAAGACTTTTCTGTTTGTCCGGGGTCAAAAAGCCATCTGGGAAGCTGTATTCAGTCTCACACCCAGAAAGCACATGTCCTGAGAGGGTACTAGACTGGACTTTGTTTCGTTCACAGAATACCCTAGGCATCTTAACACTACCATCACATACTGTAGATGCTGAAGAATCTCGTCCTTGTCTTGTGCAATAATCAGGCAATCGTCCAAATAAGGATAAATTTGTATTCCTTCCATCCTGAAAAAGGCTATCACTGGAGCCAGAACCTTTGTGAACACTCTGGGCAGTAGATAAGCCAAAGGGCAATGCAGAGAACTGATAATGTAAATTTCCAGCTCGAAAACGCAGGTACTTCCTGCAACTGGGCCTGATAGGAACATGAAGATAAGCCTCTTTTAAATCCAGAGTTACCATCCAGTGATCTTTTCCCAGCAGAGGCAAAAGCTGTTGTAATGTCAACATTTTGAACTTTGGAATGTCCAAATAAGTGTTGAGGAGAGATAAATCCAAAATCGGTCTCCACGTGTTCCCTTTCTTTGGTACTAGAAACAGGCGGGAATAAAACCCTAGACCCACTTCTGAAGGAGGTACTGGCTGTATAGCTCTCATGTGAAGAATGAAATCTGTTTGTGAGCCTCCATCCTTTGCCGAGGAGGAATGTCTGGCATACCTTTGAAAGGAGGCAATGTATGGAAATAAAACTTGTAACCTTTGTTTATAATGTCCAACACCCATTTGTCTTGGGTGATTAAAAACCAATTTTTCTTGGAGAGCTAGCTTTCCTCCCAAAGGAGCTGCCAGGCAAGAAGAATCTGGCAGCTGAAAATGCAGGTCATTGGGCCTGTTTACAAAAGGACTGGCCCCTACCCTCACCAGCAGATTGAACAGGCGAACTCCATGTTCTAGGCCTAAAGGTACTCTGAGCTCTGCCCCTACCACGCCTAGATCTACCCCTAGAAAGGGAATCAGAAGAAGGGTACGTCCACCCCTTAGCAGGCCAATTTCTACTAAACTTAGGAGGTTGAACCTGCAAAAAATCTTTAACAGTCTGCATAGACTTAGCCTTGTCCTCCATTTTCTTCAAAACAGACTCCACAAGAGGACCAAACAAAACTTCGGACTGTAAAGGAGCATCCAGAATTCTAGACTTAACATGCTCAGATAAATTCTGATCCTTAAGCCAGGCATGCCTACGAAGAACTGAACCAGTGGCAGCCACTCTAGAAGAAGCCTGCAAAGCATCAAAGCCACACTGCAAAGAATGTTTCCCCACCTGTTCAGAAACATGCACCAAATCTTGCAATTCTTTACACTTTATGCCCTCTGCCAAAGCATCCACTTTAGATTTTAGCTGAGAAAGGAGGAAATTCTGATATTTCAACATATGAAACTGGCAATTTAAAGCCCTCATTGCTAAAGTAAAAGAGGTGTACACCTTCTTACCCCATCTGTCCAAAGCTCTAGCTTCCTTATCTAGAGGAACCGGATTCTTTACAACAGAAGCCCTAACACCCTTAGGCCCCTGACTAATAGTTTCTGGGTCCGCCCTAGGACTCTTATATAGATATTTATGAGCCTCAGGTACCCTATAATACCTGTCCGGTTTAACTGGTGCAGGAGGCATAGAATCTGGATTAAATGAGGCCTCCGAAAAAACATCCTGAACAACATCCAAAACAGGAGGAATAGCCAAGGGTCTATGCTGTGGTAAAAACAAGAACTCTCTAAGCCTCTTTCTGGAATCTGAGTAATCCTGTCCTTCCCACTTAAAATGTTCCCTCAGAGTGTAAGGTTTCTGAAAACGAAAAATCCTCTGGAGGGGAAGCAGAAGGAGTAGAATCCTCTGCATCGGAATCCGAATAAGGAGGAAAATCTTGAATATCTTCAGCAGAAGACTCAGAATCATCTGAGGCCTGCTCCAAACTTTCCAACTCTGGCTCTACCCTGGGCCTCTTATCAGGAGGGGGCATGGAACCTCTAATTAAAGTAATCAAATCTTCTGCCATTTTAAGCATATGCTTCTTAGGTACAGACCCTGAAGAACCAGAACTAACTCCAGAAGGCAAAACAGACCTGCCCTTAGGAGCCCTAGACACAGTAGCAGAAGGCCTAACCCCCTTAGGCAAAGAAGGGAGAATAGTAACCTGAGAGGCCCCTTCAGCCTGACCTGACTCCTGTGAGGCCACATCCTGTAAAATCAAGGTTTCCCCCTGAGACTCAGAGACTTCAGCCGGCTCCACCTGTTCCACTGCAGTCTCTAAAGGACCGGCGTCTGAAATGGACGAATCATCCTGCCTAGGCTTTACAGATTTGTCTTTACGCTTCTTCGGAAGCGGGCCGGAGGATCCGACGGCATATTATAATTACACCGCTTGCCAAAGACTAACCTAGCGCAATCTAGCCTTCTCTTAATAGTGCGCTTATTAAACCTAGCACAAAACAGACACCCAACTACGTCGTGCTCCGGTCCCAAGCAAGGGATACAAAGCGAGTGGTAATCCCTATGCGGTATCTGCTTCCCACAAGAAATATAATTATTCACTTTTTCTGACATCCGGTAAATAACTGAGGCAAGAAAAAACAAAAATGCTCCCCAACGGGGTACTTAGCCCAACTTGGTATGTCTGAAACTCCGAAAACGAAAAATTTCAGAAAGCCGAACGGCACTTGCAACGCTGCTTCTGCATCGGACCATGCGGCAAAAAAGACTGAGGATATGACGTAGGTCATGCGCTTTTATACCCTGACACTCTGATGTCAGGGCTGTGCGCCCATGACAGACGTCAGCCTAATACTTTGGTATTCGGACCGACCGAGGACAGCGGACTACCCATAAGTAAGGACTGCAGCAATGTGAGATGAAGAACATCAATGTAGTGTGGACCAGATTGTGAACAAGCATTCCAAAAACTAAGAGTTTGGAAAGACCCCCTGTATTAGCCAGTCTACATTACAAAGAATTAATTGTACAGGTACACGCTTCAAAATTATGGCCAAAGTGTAACAAAGGAACCCAATTTTCTGAAGACTATCAGGATTTAGTGGAATGGCATCAATAAAATAAGCAGAAGTAATGAGAAAATTTAGTATGCTGCACTTAGCACTGACTGCAAGCCCATGTTTACTATATCTGGCATTTCTGGTCCAGTTCTTGCTGGACAATTAGTGTAAGAATAGGATTCCATAACTGCATCCCTTTGTTTGAAAACTGCTGTAATCCACCACATTTTCTTGTTAGAAGTGTTCAGAACAGATGTGACACTGACACTGCTAGAGATGCTGTGCACAGCAAAGCACTGATCTTAATGGTACAGGTTTTCTGATAGCCAGTTAACTATCCTGCAAGCTATGTACGAGTTAAATGCAGAGTGTCACTCCTACCTACATGGGCTATTGTTTCAAAGGCCCAGGTAGTAAACATAGACTTGCTCTTACCAATGGCCTTGGTAACCTTAATTAGGTTGAGCTAGCATTATCAGGCCTTATAAAGCCAAACTGTTCTGTATCCAAAGAAAAAGGACTTTAATCTTGTTTCAGTTAAACTATAAAAAATGATCCACAGCCTTGCATATACCACTGAGAATAGGTCCAGTTTCAACAGGGGAGTTGCTATGATGCAAAGGCACAACAGGTGTTCTCTACATACTGTGAGCCTATCCAGTAAAAACATTCCTGCTCAAAACTGAATTGTGATGGAAAGGAATTACTGCTCAGCAGGTGTCCAGGAATATTCAGAACCAACTGTGGTAGTATTTTTAAAAATGACAAAAGGAGTTTGCATACTAACTACAGCAGGGGAAAGGTCAGGTGGATGGGCACAGGTGAAAGAGCAAGCAGGATAATACAGAAAAGGAAGGTCTGCAAGAATATTTTCCTTTGGGTCAGAGAGGGGGTAGCAGTTCAGTACAGAATTATTTACAAAGCTTAAGATAGCCAAAGGCCTTTTTTGAATTAGCTGCAACTCTAAGTTCAGATGGCCTTGCATTTTTAAATCCCTTTTACAAACGGACATCTTATTGATATAGTTCAACCTTATGGGGTTATTTTAAGCTCACCACTGTTTACAGATCTCAATCATCTATCCAGAGATAAAAGTAAGGAAAATACTGCAGCCTCTGGTAAGTAATTTGCTACAATAATCCCCAATGAGAAGTTATTTGCTACAAATTGGGTCTTCAGGGGTGAACACAGCAAAATGCTAATTTTAGCAATGGGGTAAAAGGATTTGATCAAATGAGGGACCAAATCTGAGGACAAGACTGAATATCAACACCTGTGGGTGAGTAGAAAGATTGACAGTATTTACAAAGTTCAGAAATCGCAGGGTATATGTCGCTAGTATGTTTTCCAGCTGTGCATAGCTGAAGTTGTCCATAAGGGTATTTGCTTTGATGGTAACCTTTTCTAATTAGTTTAAGGGATTAATGCCTTGAAGGGGTCAGAGTTCTATACATCAGTAACCAAGACTTCCAATCTCTTCCAGACTTGTGCAGAATCTGTCAAGACAATGAGGTTACTAAAGATGCTTCCCATTATATTAGATATGGGGACATGATTGGTATTGTAGCTAGAAGTGGGGAGAGTTTATTACATTTGATCCAGGTTTCTATAACTGCACAAATGCAGATTTACAAGTGCAAGGAAGGACTTGTTCAGAGATTTTTTAGGACTCATTCAGCAGTGCTACCTTAATTATCCAGACTGAAATGTTGGCACGTCTGGCAGATGAACTATGCTCAAAAAGGGCACCAAGGGTGTAGCAAACATTTCAGCCAATGTTTACTCAAAACTAACCACAAAGTAAATTAGCAAGACCTCATGAAGCTAATGTTTGGCATGATGTCTGCTGGGTAATGTGTTCCAATTTCAGTAATGAAGCAATAGGGACATATCAAGGGACAGCCATCAAGGCCAGTATTTGGGAGACATTTTGCTCAAGTACATCTTGCTCACTGCAGCCATCCTGCTCTGCAATAATCAAGTTCCATTTAGCTGGTGTTAACCAATTCACTCAACCATGAACTCTTTAATCATTCCCTCACTTTTGTACACTGTCACAATGTATGGCGTCTTACCTCAGTAACAGTACACAAGGAAAGTTGTGGTAGCAGAACTCCCCCACAAGTGCAGGTGGTTACAAGTGACCCACTTTCTTTGGCTTCACAGTGTAAAACCTTGGAGTACCTGTTTATACCTATGAGCTACATTTATGCCAATGGAACCATGTATCTGGGCTAAAGGCTTCTGGGTGTTAAGACACTGTACACCAAATCTTAGCACCTTTGCTACCCCCTGTGGGGATGGCATACCTTTGCTCCCTCAGTAAATACTCTGAAGTTTAATGCACAGCTGCTGTCACATTGGCAGGCTTAAGCTAGGGTTCTCTGAACAAGAGGGTGCATTACAGCAACATCCCTTCTAGATATCACTGAAGGCTCATCTGAAATGCCAAACTTAACACCATATTCCAAAACAGCTGCCATCAACTGACCACTTTAGGCTTGAAGTCAGGCACAAAGTATCCTGGCAGGTCAGGGAATAAACATGTCCGGGTGAAGTACAAGCCAGTGAAAGCACTGAAGGGTAAATGCAGCCTAGAGAAATTTTACCTAAAAGCATGAGCAGTCAACTATTAGGCTAGACAGCTTTAACCATTGTCTGATTAAACCTGCCTCAAACACAAGGTTCCCATCATATTCCACTTTCATTAAAGCTGAAATGATTAAAGGCAACTGCCTGGAATAATCTGGTACTATCCACTAATAGCTACCATCTTTCAACATGTTCCACCTATTAAGCAAGGGGCACTGTTAGACCTTGCATAAAGGAGCCCTAAGCCAAGGGGTCTTTGGTACTCCCATACCCCTCAACTTCCTGGGGTACCTTATTCCCTACACATTATGGCAGTGCATGCCCTACCCTAACAGGCTCATCTGTGTACTTTTCATTGTCATCTACCTTAACTTTGACCCCACCAATCAGACCCTTCCGACAGAGGAATCAGAAATATGCAAGATGAACAGTGCATAGATGTGTTACTTTAAATGGAGTCACATGTTCATAATGGCACCTCATCATCCTACCAGCATAGAATGCCCTACTGCAATTACAGCAACTGTTTAGTAGAGGTCAGTTATAACAAATCAAAGTAGGGAAAGCAATTGAATTGTGCATCTTTAGTTTGGTGGTATTGTGGAGTTCAGCAGAGTCTTAAGGTACCCTTGCCAGATTTGCACCTATACACAAAACATACATCTGTGCCATTAATCTCCATTGGGTCTCCTTTCAGGATGAAAATATCATGACAAAAGCACAACACCAAATACACTTCCATAAACAGCAAACTACAAAACAGATTTAGAAAACATCAGCTTCACACGTTTCCATCATCTATCTCATCATAATCACATGAATGCTGAGCAGTTTGCACACCACTTTCACCATATTTCAAGTGCTAAATACCAACATTTGCAACAAAGATATGTTTAATGTTTACATCCTCCAGTCTATCGTAATAAACATTCTGCATAATGTTCAAATTTGGTTCAATGACCCTTGACCTTCTCTGCAGAATTTTAAGATCACTGCTCATTTTTTTAATATCCTTATTTAGATGAGGAATGGAAAGTTACATCATTTGGAAGCATTTCCACATCAAGTCACAAAGCTGGTCTTATTACTGCCTTCATTTACCAACTTCACTCCTGTCCATTGTTCAAAATGCTAGTGCATACAAAATCAGATAGTCTGACAAGTACATATGGTCTTCTAAACCTACAATGAATTACTGGACTGGGTGGCAGCCTTTCCCAAACTCATCTGCATAAGTCATTGTTTGGCATCTTGATCATTCTGTTTTTGACAGTCAGATGCAATGGACAACCTTGGACTTGCTCCATGTCAGGTCAGTCTGGACCTTAAGATAGAATGAGTCATTTTCGCAGTGAATTTTAAGTTCCAAAGATGAGCCGGGTTTTACAGTTATAGTTTGGGAATAAAAGCAGCCATACATTTGCCAGGCTGAATATGCCAATTATGCCATAAATGCACAAGGACTGGTAAAAGAAAGACGAACCACAAACTGTAGACACACTTTTATTATAAATAACACAGTAAAAGGGCGCAAATAGTTATATACACATTCACATAATCACTAACATTTTCAATCTCTATGTAAATGAACTTTTAACACTCTTGGTTGAGAAATTAGGTACTAACATCCTACAAAGAAATCAATCCAGGCAACTCTTTTACAAAACCAAAGGTTGTTTTACTTGTGGAGCATGCAACTTTTAATATAGGCCAAAAGTATGAAATCAACAGTAGAATAAATTGTGAAACTAAATCTCTCACATATGTGGCCTTCTGTGTTTGAAAATTCAACAACTTTGTTTTCATGGGAATAGATTGTACACAGATCTCAAATTATTGTTAAAAGTTCATTTTTTATCTCATAAATGCACAAGGATGTCACTTGGCTCACTCACTTCCAAGAGTGCATCCACTCCATATACAACTCAGTAGCATGGGTTTGCATTTCAACGGAACTGATCATGAAAATATTGAACTACAAGCACATTCTAGACTTGCCTCCCATGGTTTTCCTCAAAAGCCTCTGCTCTCAAAACCCACACCTCCATATGAGATATTTACAGTTTAACTCATTCCTGCCAATGGAGCTCTGGAAATCTGCACTTTAAGTTCCAATAGGTGGAGCTTAAGTTTGATAATCTAATGTTCTCACATAGCGTCTCTGGAACCATAGGGGCTACAAAACTGTAAATCGCAATTTATATTTTACAGTGGTGCCATTCTTTAGGGTGCATATCAAACTGGATTGTGCAAGTTACAATAAACACAGTAAGCTTGTACTGTTACCTAAACTTAAATCACAACACATTCAAGGCATCCTGAAATAATCCAGTAATACATGAAGTGATACCTGAAAGAAGTTTTGAGGTGGGAAAAGTATGAATACAAAATGGCTCAAAAAACGTAACAAAGTGGATTAATAGTTTTTGATTTTGCCAACATGAGCACTGGAGTAAAGTTTTACTATGGAAGACTGGAAATGGGTGTTAAATAAGGAAAAGCACAAAAGAGGTTAAGATTTGTAGCCAGGAAAACACAAAAGTACCTAGTTTTAATTGGTCAGTGGCTGTAGTTTAGATACAGCTATGCAAAATATTTTATGAGAACAAAGTTTGTGTTCAGATTGATTGCCTAGCCTGTGTGCGTTTTGTAGTAAAGGATATTTTTGCTGAACTGGGTTGCCTGAAGTTTTGACCTAAACATATCCTTCCAAACTACCACCTTTTAACATGTTTCATCTGTTATCCATGGGGATGTTGCATAAAGGAACCTTAGGCCAAGGGGTCTTTGGTACTCCCATGGTACTGCTTGGAACCCATTATTCCCCACTACTTATGGCAGTGCATGCCCCACCTCAGAGCTTTCATAAGAGGCTAAGCAGTTCTGCCAGTTTTAGAGAAATTTGATATAAATCACGAGCAAGTAATCTTTACATGCTCTGGACAGATGCCAACTATTGATGCAGTTGCATTATCCATCAGGTAACCTTTAAGATGAAACCTTTCAATTGTATACAGCATAGGTTTTGGAATTAAACATGAATAGTCAATATTAGACACCTAAAGGCATCAGCAGGATGCAACCAGAATGCCTGGAGGCAACACTGGGCTGTAATGAGTAGTTAAAACTGAGTCTAGCATAACTGAAGCAAAACTAGGGAAACTGGTCACCAGTTCTATGAAGCTTGCTTAAGATAACATCCAAGTGCCAAATCTTCAACTTCCCAACAATCAAAAGCTGACAAGAGCCAAGCCTTCTGATCCATTGAAAAATGCAGAAAATGCCCAGGCCAAAACTAGTCCATGTGGCAATGGTTAATTTCAATTTCCAAGAAATCACTCCTATGGCCTCATTCCTCCTCACATTATCCCTAGTCTACCCCCCTCTCAATATCTCCCTACTTGAGTCACCTTCAAGGAACCAAATCCCATAGCATTCACAGAACCCACCCTTTACAGCACAGAATCTTAGTCCATGGTTCATATCAATGCAGAGACGTCCTCCCCTACTTAATTTACAATATAGGCCACACTAACCTTATACCAAACAAGGAATTCAGTACTGGCCAGGCCATTTATATAATTACCCAACTGAAACCTCCCATTGTTGCCAAATTTTAAATTAGTTCTGAAAAATTTGAGAGACATTCCTAACTCTCAATGTCTTTTACAATACCACCTCATATCAAACAGATTTTGGAAGGATGGCCTAAGTAAAACTGCTCTCGGGATTTAGGACAGATTAAAATCCAATCCTGGGGAAAGGAAACCTGAACGGTCCTCTGTCAGACATTCAGTATTGGTTAAGCACTCCATACTTGTTTCACCCAAATAGGCATCAGTCCCAAAGCCTGTCTTTCAGTGACTTCCTATAATTATCTTTAAAGTTGAAATTAGTTCATCCACTTCTGCATATGCTCCCATCCCAGTTACATTCCAGCACCCTCTTCTCTAGTTTTGGGAACAAGATCACCTTAGGATTGCCGCACTAATTTTATAAGCAGATAGTCATTTACAGATCCAGCCCCTTTCAAGGACAAACTAAAACGAAGCAAAACCAAATCTACTTGTTGCCCAACAAAAAAATCCCCAAATCTTTGGCACAGAAACACTCCCATTTAATGTATTTTGGTATATGATTTAACCAAACTTCACTACCATAGAGAACTAGAGGAACATAAGCTACCTTCTAACACTGGTCCTAAATTATATACTTTTCCTCTCACTAGACCACCATAGAGCAAGGCTTACACAGCTCTATTATGGTCTACCATAAAGCCACCTTCTCAGAGAAATTACCATTTTATAAGGCTGCGAGTCCACAAAACAAGCAGACTGCTTCTCCATTAAAAGGCTGGCAACCATAAAAGCAAAGATACTTGCTCTGCTCCCTAAATTTAAGTTTCTGCATCAAGACTCTGAATTACTCCCCCCCCCTGACTCTCCAACACCCACCTACAACCCAAACAAATTCCTATCAAAGCCAATACTTGTATAAAGAACCAAGCTCTATTGCACAAACTACAGCTCATCTGTGCTATTACCAAAACTTAAGGGCATCCATACTCTGACCAGAATTTAACATTCCTGCTAAAACAGGATGTGCAAGTGCCCTGTCATAGCCTAAAGAAGGCCCCTCTGCCCCAGGTCACACCATCACACAGGCAAACATGTAAAACGTTTTATTGAACTAATTTGTTCTGTCATACCAGTTTCTCATCTTAAGTTGCATCTAGAAAGATGCTAACATCTTTCTACTCCTGTACAAAAAGGTCAATAACCTCTTGTGTATCACGTATATAGATAAGGTACTTCACATGTATAAAATCTGGGCAACTCAATGGGTCTGGAATTGGTCATTGGCGATTACTGCCCTAGCTTGGTAAACAAAATTAACACAGAAAAACTAAGTCCTCATCTCACTATAACCTTCCCATTAAGTCAAATACATCAGCTTAACACCCATCATAACTGTACAGTAAACAAATCTGCCACCAACTAACAGGCTCATTTGACAGCCAGTTAAACTTGATTGCTTAAAGCAAGCTGCATTGTCAAGATCCTGAAATCTATGAATGCAGTGAATCCATAGCAAGTTATGATGAATTTCAAGTTAGTTATGTCCACTGATGTGAAATACCTGTTCTAGGTACAAGTATACACAAACTGTTTAGAAGAGAAAACTTGAAATTTAGTTACAACTTTGAATAAGCTCTGTTCTTGAGATTGTGGGACCAAACCCTAAGTTTTACTCATGATGATTTTCAGTTTTAGAGGGCATTAGAAATTAAGCTGACATCAGATCCCATTTGTGGGACACCCTTGCAATAACAATCCATTATGCCTCATTTATTGGAAGTACTTCTGCTTCAAACTATTTTGAAAAAGTGGTTCTATATTCCTTAGCCTTAATACCATAAATACTGGCTAAAAATATTTTCTTGTGGATCAAAACATTATGCACTTGTGTGAAAACTCAACTGAATCAACTTCCTACAACTTAATAGTTATTGTAGCCTAAAGTAGACTTCAATAATATTAGAATCAAGTATATTTGGCACGTTTTATATAGTTGTACACGAAAGCTGTTAAACAGCTAAAGGTATGGAAGTATAAATTTCATAATGAATTAACTGACCGTAGCTGTATTTAGGCTAGTGTCAATGCTTGATTCTACATTTCTGGGCTAGTACAGCTACAAGGTAGAGTCTGCATATTCTCCCTTTGGGCAAACATTTCTGGGCTAGAAGGAAGAGTCTGTATATCCTCTATTTGGGCAATTTTTCTGGGTCAAGAGGTTAGAGTTTCCTCCATTTTGCACTTAAAACTAGTGGTGATCCTCAAATGCTTTTAGTCTGAAGGAGGGTAGTATGCATGGTGAGGTGATCCTCAAATGCTTAGTCTCGAAGGGTAGTATGCATAGTGAAAGTTTCTCCAGACATGCATCGGTTTCTATAAATACATGCATTATGAGCCACGAGGCAAAAAATGGCAAGCTCCACCTTACTGTGCAGCTCTGAAAGGGATAAAGTTGGCATCAAAAATGAATCCTGGCATTCTCTGCCCTACACAGAAAATCACTCTAGAGAGGGTATGCCCAATACTTAGACATGCTTCCTCTCCCATGTTTTTAGACTGAAGACTGTACAAGGTAAGGTCAGTGAAGTTATTGCATGGCCAAATTCTACACACCTTGGTTACTAAGTTTCATACGTGAATTACATCTGCTTTGCTGAAGCCAGTACCAGCCTAGCTTCCTCTTAAATGCAGGCAGCTAAAGACTACTGTATGGCAGCTTTACAAAATGACTGCGGCTGTCTTAAGCCAAGATTAAGGTCTAGTAGGGTGATGTCTAATTGTATAGGCACTATCAACATTTTTCATATACAAGTCTAAACAGTAGACTATAGTATTTGATTTTCTGCCACGTTCAATTAATTTGAAACAGCATATGGCAGAAAGCATGACAGGACTCTGTTCAGTTGTGTTTGAGGGTCTGTCAGATCAAACTGCCACAATGTTGAATGTTCTCATCAACACAGGTAGTCAACACCCCCACAACCCCGGCTAATTATACAAACAGATCACACTACAGGAGAGAAAAGGGCAAATCTCCTGATCCCCACAGTAATGTGATCTCTAAAGAGTTAGATAGCCTGCATTGATGACACTACACAATGCAACAACCTTAAGAGCAAACAGCTTTGTACAGAACTCATGGTCAATGGCACTACACACCAACACAGTGGACATGACTAAACCAACTTGCAGACTGGTTTAGCAAAAGCTTCACCTGGCTCCCCCGCACAGTTGATCAGGACCTCAACACCAGCTCCCCACCATGGATCTCCAACGAGCAGCTTAAATGCCCTCTCGAAGGCAAAAAATACAGCCTCCATGGCACCGGACAACATCCCAGGCTGCATCTTGCATAGCCTCAAGCAGGAACTTGCAACACCTTTAGGCACCCTATTCAACCACAGCTTTAAGCACTGCATATGTACCTGCTGAATGGATAGCTGTCATTCCATTGCACAAAGGTGGTGCATCCAAAGGTGGTGCATCCACAGACATAGGTAACTATCGACCCATTAGCCTCACTAGCGCGATATGAAAGGCCATAGAATGCATAATCATGGATCTTCAAACCAGTATATGGGCAGCCTCCAAGCACTTGATCCTACCCAGTATGGGCTTGTCAAAGGGAGATCATGCCTACTAAGCTGTGGACATGAGTCACCAAGGCCATGGATGAGGCAAGACAGGTGCACACTGCATACCTTGACTTTGCCAAAGCTTTTGACACCATTCCTCATTCAGGTATAGTAGATGAGCCCACGCGGCTAGGCATCAACCCCTGTCATTAGAGGGGTTTGCCAACTGGCTCACTGACAGAACCCACTGGGTTGAAATAGGAGATTCTACCTCAGACTACCTGTAACTAGTGGTGTCCCTCAGGGCTCGGACTTAGGGCCTCTGCTTTTTGGAATCTATTTTTTCCAGTGTGCAGGCAAAAAACAAAGATCTATAGCTGAACTTCAGATGATTGCAAACTGGGGGGCAGTCAAACTCTGCAAATGTTAATTCTCCAAGAGGGTATCACCCAAACAAGCAACTGGTGCCTAAAACATTGCCATAAACTCCTGTATTATCCACTTTGGCAAGAATGAGGCTCCCACAAAGTACAAAAATGTCCTAAGCACACAATCAGTAGCAAGGGATTTGGGCACCAAGGTACATAATCTAGCACTTTATCATGTAGCCTCAGTGCGTAGGGAATACTATATGGCTCATCTCAAATAATGGCATAGCATCCAGGAAAAAAGGTTATAACCTCACTGTACTCTTCTCTCATCAGGCCAGTAATGGAGTACAATGCCCCCTTATGCACTTCACTAGGCACTTGCAGCAGCTGGAAGGACCACAAAGGTTCCAGACGAGAAGAATCCAGGTCAACACCTATCCTGTGGACAGTCTGAAGTCCCTCCATCTCAGACTGTCAGAGGACCTCTGGCTTTTAGGGCCATCTCAGACCCAGCCCTATTAGAAATGCTGCATATCCGCAAATCAAACCAGTGTAACTTTCACTCTGGATCTAAATTTGGCCTGCGACATTAATGGAACTTGCTGGTGAGATGTGTTCCAGAAACTCCCAGTCTGTGGAATAAACTCCCTCTTCGTTAGTATACCTCTGTCCTCATTTAAGTGCAGCTTGGATGATTGACAGCAAATAAAAAAAGTTTACCCTGGGAGCCTATCCATGTCCCTGCTTGAGGGGGGACAGGTGGTGACCTTGGTAACATAGGCATACATTGACTAGGCTTGAAAAGGGCCTCATGGCCAGTAGCCTAGTAACCTCCTATGATCCTAAATGGGTTTTTGTGAATCAAGAACCACATTATCCCAAAGCCTTTAGTAGTTTGAGCGATTACAGCATGCTTCCCAGTGCAGTTGTACCATGCAAGCACACTTGCCTCATCTGGTTACAAACACCCCCCACTCCTATTTCTTTCAGGTACACATTTGGACATACAGCCATGGATGGGCACTTTCCTGCCATCTCCATCTAGCTTGGTCAATACGAGCACCCTGAGGCAATGCAACAACTGCCTTGTGTACACAGGCAATCACTTAAAAATACAGTACAAGAGATGTAGTTACACATTTTTATTGGAGACTAGAGAGACAAAACAGGTAGTCAGTGACTCACTCACTGCACCCAAGAACCACAGACCCACACTTGGAGGTGCCCACATGTAACTTACCCAAACCTCAAAGGCATCTCAGGCACAGTCCTCAAACTCTGCATGTACACAACTCCCATCACAATGCCGCATATGGCTCAACTACCAAACCCATAAGGCAAAAAAATATCTACAACCCAATATTCTGGTCATAGGCTATTCCATTGCGACACGCTGATGTCCCTCTTACCAGGCTGGATAAGAAATTTAGTTGGCTGCCTGTCAGTAGTCAGGATTTGCCAGATCACACAACCACTTGGGTCACTGTTCATAGGTGTGTACTAGGCCAATGGCCCTGAAGCCTTTACAAGCCTAGCCCAGAGAAGTGCCCTGGCATTGTGCCGCCCAACATGAGTTCCAGTGCCTATCAAGAAGAGCCACTAGAGTTATCACCAGGGTGATCTTTATTTTCCATCCACTCAAGATTTCTCCTGAAGAGGGCCAGTGATGTGCTTTGACATGTATGGAAGTCAATTCGAGCATGCAGTGTCTGGGTTATGAACCTGTCCTAGTATGTTCTGTTGATTATGGCAATGAGGTTCAGAACTCGTGTGGTGCGGAGGGATCTGGATTTCTTTAGATGTAGCATTTCTAACAGAGCTGGGTCAGACATGGCTTTGTAAGTCAAGCAGAGATCACCTCTTGGTAGATACGAGACAGAATAGCTGGAATTATGAGTGCCCATGTAGAACATGTGTTTAAGGCCTAGGATCCTCTTCATAAGAAACTTATGGCCTTTCCTGCTGTTGCATGTGTCTAGTGAGGTACATGCCAAATGGGGCATTATACTCCAATTGGCCTAATGAGGGAAGAGTAGATGACCGCTCTTCCTGGATGCAAAACCCTTGGTAATGAGATGTGCCACATATGACTGACCACAGTGTCCATGTGGTGGTTGGAGTACCAATATGACTCTGTCCATGTGGGAGTGAATGATGTACCTCCTTGGGACTACATGAAGAAACCCAAGTTCTCAGAATGCGTCATGTATGAGCCTAGCACTGAGCAGTATTCTATCTCCGAGGATGGTGGCACAATACCAGCAGAAACTGCTAGACTAATTGGCTTAGCTACTGGTGTGTCATTTCAAAAGGAACCAATACTTGTCAGCATGGGAGGACATGGTTGATGGGCCATACTGCTTTGCCAGGGATGGTCTTCACCAGTCACCTTTTAGGCTTCCAGATAGGACTGTTATCCACCCCTACAGTTCCTTTTTTTAGGCAATGCCAAAAGCTACTCAGGACAAGCTAAAGGTGTTACTGCTCAATGCTAGGGTCCCCAAGAAACTGCACTCCCTGGAAGCTCTCCTCACCCTAGAGAATGCAGACATCTGTGCATTTGAGACATGATTCAAAGCCATGGCAAGCACTCTAGCAGTACATGGCTGCAATGCTCTTCATACATTCCTACCACCCACTGAGCTTGAAAGAGCAAAAGGTGGAGGTGCATCTACATGAAGGATTAAGCATAGCTCAAAGCTGGTCAAGTGATACTTGAGCTACTCCATGTCCAACCAACCATGAGAAAAATCTACCATATTCTTGTTAGCTACAGGTCCCCCACTATGAACCAGAAAACCCATACATCACTCCTGAAGCCACTAGAATCACTCACCAGCCAGCTTTAACTAACCCATTAATTGGGAGGCATATATGACCACTAACATGCAGGCCCAAATATCAGACTTTAAAATTCCAACTCCCTGAAGCAGCCAGTTTGCATTCCCACTAGAGGAGCAAATATCTTGGGTCCGGGTACAAATATAGGAGCATGCTGCACCCCCCAGTGTGATGTCCTCACTGGTATCAGATCACAAAGCTGTCTCCCTATAAACAAAGGGAGAAATAGTTCCCCCAACTAACCACAAATCCTTCAACTTCTCTAATGTAAATTACCCTTAAGGGATAGCATAGCTAGTTTCCAAGCTCCCCCAAATTCAGAAAAACTTATGCAGAGGCATTCACAAAAGTCCTATATGACTATATAAACTGCATAAAAATGGCAGTATCAAACAAATAAACCCACAAACTACAAAAACAAGCATCCTGGTGGACCCCTAGTATTAACAGGTTGTACAACAAAAGAAACACTTAAGATGAATGTGCACAGAGAAAAATCCATCTAAACACGAATCAGGGTAGTAAGTCAATGAAAACAGACAGATTTAGAGATCCTCCAAAGGTTAGGATAACCATAAGTTATTTTTCAGTTATGTCCACAGTCCTAAGGGCAGCACCCAGCAATGTGCAAAATTATAGATGGCATCACCTATACTTGGCAAATGCACTGGCCAACAAATTCAGCTCACATTTCTCCCCATCACCCCCAGTTCTCTCAAAATGCCCACCACTCCACTGCGTCACCAATGAACAGGTTGCCATCGCACTTTCTAAAGCTAAATGCTGCTTTAGTGAGGTGTAATATACCAGGTTTCCTCTTAAACAACTTAAAATCAGGACTCATCAGGCCCATTAGGACCTCTAACCACTGTCTCTGGACAGGCTTTGACCAGAGTGGAGGACAAGTCATCCCTCTTCATAAAGGGGAACCATCTACTGACCCAGGAAATTATAAAACTACAAGTTTGACTAGTCTTGTACATAAAGCCATGAAAGAATCATGGACTGGATAAATGATATAGGAAACCACCAAAACACTGGACCCGACCCAACTCTGCTTCAAGGGCAGGTCATAACTACTGAATCTGGTGAATATGAAAAAAATCTCCAAGGTCATGGATGAGGGTAAAACAAGAAGTTATGTACTCACCATAACTTTCGATGCATGTAGTCCAGCTCACCTCACATTCTTACCAGTGGGTTCAGAGTCTAATATCTGCTCTGACTATTGATTTTACTAGCTTGAAGTCTCACTGGCTGGGCCAAGTGGGTATCCCATGGTGCACTGCTCCATATCCCCAGATCTAGTTTGCTGCGAAAATCTTTTGTACTCCATACACACATCACATCCGTATAAAGAATAAGCTAATCAAAGGGACTCTAGATGACAACCTAACCTCCAAAACCTCCAGGAAGGGGGAAGGTGGGAGGGTAAGAATGTGAGGCAAGATGGACTACATCGAACATTATGGTGAGTACATAACTTCTTGATGTTATGTAGTCCTATCTCGCCTACATTCTTACCCATGGGACAATGTCCCTAGCACCTACATCATGGGTTGCTCATAGGAAAATACTCCTGAGAACTGTGGAGCCAAAGGAAGACCTGCCCCTGGAGACCACGTCCAATTTGTAATGAGAAACAAGCAAGAAGCCCAAGTAGCTGCAGCACATACATTATCCATTGACAATCTAGCTTGATAGGCTGTGGATGTAGAAACAGCCCGAGTAGAATGTGCCTTAACTGGAAATGGCAGATTTTTACCTCCTGCCTGATAAATGAGATACACAACTGGCTAGCCATCTAGACAGCATGACCTTGGATACCAGAGAATCCATTCGGTTTTCTGAAAAGGAGACAAAGTTGGTCAGATTAACGGATATCTTTTGTCTGGTGTAGATAGAAGTGTAACTATGTACATCCAATTGGTGAAATCTAAATTCTGCCTTGTTAGAAAAGTGGGGAAAGAAAACCGGCAACTCAATGGACTGATTCATGTTAGACACGGAAGCCACTTTAGGAAGGAACGAGGGGTTTGGTCTAAGAGACCCTATCTTTATGGAAGATTAAATATGGGGGTTTGATGGAGAGGGCTTGAATTTCAGAGACCCACCTTGCTGAAGTGACTGCTGTTAAGAATGCTGTTTTCCATGTCAAGAATTTTAATTCACAGGTAGCTGCAGGCTCAAATGGTGGTAGAGTAAGGGCTTGAACAAAATTGAGATCCCAGGGCATGACAGGTTCGGACACTGGGGGATGAAGTAACAGGGTACCTTTAAGGAATGCTTTGCATAGTCTGTGTGTCATAAGACTAGGTTCATTCGCTACGTGGAAATTAGATATCGCTGCCAGCTGAACTTTGATGGCGGCTGATGCGGACCCCTGATAGAAAAGCAGATGAACTCCAGAACTGAATCTATTGGAGCTGTGTAAGGATCAATGCCTCTAGTATGCGCCCAGATAGAGAACCCTTTCCATTTACTAGAATAAATCTTTCTAGTGGATGGTTTGAGAGGACGATAATATATGGACCACTTCCGGTGAAAAATGTCTGACTAATGATGGAAGCGGAGTAGCCAGCCTGTCAACCGGAGGGTCAGAGAGGGGTGGAACTGTCCCATGTGTCAGTAAATCTGGTTGAGGGTCCAGAATCCAAGGAGTGTCCACAATGTATGGGTGAAGAATGGGGAACCAGACTTGACTAGGCCAGTGTGGAGCAATCATTCTGCTGCCCAAGGATTGTGCTTTCTGAATCACCCTTTACAGCAGGGGAAACAGAGGGAAAGCATAAAGCAGACCAGAGGGCCAATCGTGAACCAGAGCATCCCTGGGTAATTCCCCCTGTGGGAGGATCAGCGTGAAGTAGTTGCTGCATTTCGCATTGAGAGGGCTGGTAAAAAGGTTGCAGCAAGGCTGACCTCATCTGCTGAAGATTCACTCTGCAACCAGGCGATTCAGGGACCACTCGTAAGGCATCAGGATAGCTCTGCTTAGCCTGTCCACTATTACTTTGGACTTCCCCGGAATGTGCGTTGCCACCAAAAACAGTTGGGAAGATATTGCTCAATGCCACACTCTCATGGCCTCTCGGCACAGAGGGTAAGACCGGGTTCCCCCTTGCTTGTTGAGATACCACACTACTGACGTTGTCTGAGTGTATCGCAACTGTCCCTAGAGGAAGAACCTTCTGAAGTGCCTGCAATGCAAGAAGCACTGCTCATCTCCAGGACATTTATATACAAATGTATCTAGTGTTCCTGCCACGTGCCTTGGACTGCCCTAAGATAATGCCCCCCACCCCATCTGGGAGGTGTCCGTGGTCACCGTGGTAATAGGGACGGGTGGAACAAAGGGCTTTCCCCCGTTCAAATTGTTGCACAGCCACCAATGGAGGTCCTGCTTGCACCTGTCCGTAAGATGGGATGAGATGGTGCGAGTCTTTGGCGAGACCATTGAACAAAGAGGAGCCATTGAAGAAGTCTTGTGTAATCTTGCTAGAGGGACCAACATGATAGTTGCTGCCATGGTCTCTAGGAGTTGGAGAACCAGTCTTGCCTTTGCTTGTCAGGGGCGTCAGCATGTGTATTTATTGTAATATGGTGATCCTTTGTGGTAAGAATGCTCGCATTCAAATGGTGTCTAAATCTGCTCCTATAAAAGGTAACACGCTGTGTGGGCATTAAGGCAGATTTTTCCAATTTATTATGCCCAACTGGTGACAGATTGATGGTAGCGTCCCTGGTTTGAATGAGTTGATGCCTGGTGGGGCAGTAAGGAGCCAGTCATCCAGGTACGGAAACATCTGGAATCCCTGACGTCTCAAGTGAGCAGTCACCACCGCCATACATTTGGTGAACACCCTGGGGGCTGTGGTGAGACCAAAGGGCAGGGCTCGAAACTGGAAGTGACTGGCTCCCAGCCGGAAGTGTAGGTGACTCCTGGATGCGCTGTCCATTTTGACATGTTAGTAAGCATCCTTGAGGTCGAGCACATCCATACCTCCTCTTCCAACAATGGGAGAATCTATTGTAGTGTGACCATACGTAACTTGGACTTGTGTACGTGATGGTTGAGTTGACAGATCTAGTAAGGGTCTCAGGTCCCCTGTTCTTTTCGGCACCAAAAAGAATCTCAAGTCCCTAATCCAATTTGGTCTGAGGGGACACGTTGGATGGCTCCTTTTTCTAGCAGCTGAGACACCTCTGAGCCTGCTTGATCCCTTTGACTGGGTGCAACGTCTGGGATTTTTCTGATTGGGGGGGGTACTGAAGAGAATGGAATAAGGTAACCTCCAGAAATTCTGTAATACCCATCAGTCCAGGGTAATGCTCTCCCATACTTCTGGGTATAAGGAAATTTGACCCCCGACTGGCTCCTGATAAGTGCAGTCGGGCACACCCTCAGGAACGAGAGTATGGAGAGCCACGGAAAGAGTCGGTCTCCCAAATTGCGGGGGCCCCCTCTGCCTCTGGGGCAATGTCTTCCTGAATAACCCCCCTCCCCTGCCTCAGGAGGGGGGTTCACCTTGTGCGGCGGGAAAAACCTTGATTTCTTGAACCACATCTTCCCCCCGCTGGGCCTTGGGATAAGGCCTAGAAGGAAGGGAAAAATGGACCGCTATGGCAGACAGGGTCTTTCCCTCTTGCTCGCACCTGATGAGGGTGTCTCACTTTGGTCCCAAACAAGGAGGAACCATCAAAGGGGGGCGTCAGTGAAGGAAGACTTAAAGGCCTCTGCAAAGTGACACAGGCACAGCCAGGCTTGCCTTCCAAGGGCGACCCCTGAGCTTGCTGCCCTACTCTCCCTCGGCTAGATATGAAATGAGCCGCATGGGCGACTTAGCAATGGAGTTGAAGGTAGAGACCTGGGCATTAACCATCTGAGCCACCACCTCAGGTATGTTACCCGCAAGAGTATCTCCCAACTCAGAGATCTCTCTGGAGCAGAGTGAAGTGAGACAGATAATCCAGCGACCGTAGAGTGAAGGTTGCTGAAAATAGGGTATGCTTCCCGTACCAATCCATGGTCCTAGACTTCTTTTTAGGAGGATGGACGGATAAACAAGACTCTGCTACTTCCTTCTGGGTGGCTGCCGCCAGCATGGCATCTACAGGGACTCCTTTTGACAAACTTTGCCTTGGGGGGCAGAAAGGAATTTGCTGGGATGCCTGGGCTCCACAGAATCAGAGTTTTCCCACACTCGACAAATTAGGTCAAAGAAGTTCGAAGGGTGGAGACACCCAGGAGGTGGGGGGTTGAGCACCAAAAGCCTTAAGAAATACAGACTCCTCGGAAGGAGCTATGGAAGGCCAGTCACCTCTGTTTCAGTATCGCCAGGATATCGGAGAAGGAAATGGAGGATGACTTGGGGGACCCTTCCGATTCCTTGATGTCAGTATCTGAGGTGAGACTCATTCTGGGTGTCTGCTTCCTCTTGCACAATTTCTTTCTAGGAGGCTCCTCCTGCACGAACTCTGGGAGACCCTCAGAAAGTTGGGGACTGCTTGTGGGGGTATCCTTAGGGCCTGGCGCTCTGTCAATGGATAGGTGAGCATCAGAGGCTCTCGCTGGGGTGGTGGGGGATGGAATGACTGACCCAGGTGATGTAGCCGATGACCTGGTCAGCACGCTCCGCATGGCCTTGAAGGCCAGTCCCCCCAGTAAGAGAACCGGCTTCCGAGGCCACGACTGGTACCGGGGCCCCACAAGCTGATGCACTGAGTGGGAGAGACTGAACCGACAGATGTCCCGAAGTATCCCCTTAGGCCAGACCAAAGAGACTAGAGTCCCAAACCCTGTGGATGGAACCGACATGGTCAGAGCCAAGGTCAGCACAGATGGACCCTGAGGGGGTATCGGAGCCGGCATAGGAACATCACTGAGCAGAGCATACCGGCTCAAATGACAAGGATGTGCTTGGAGGAGGAATCATCGAAACAGTCATAGGAACTGGCTCCGGAGATGAGTGGGTCAGAGCTGAGAACAATTTAGCCAACACCGGTGACTGCAGGAGCCTCTGCACCACCCTATCAACATCCAAATCAGAAAGCCTGGACGATTTGGAGGAGAGCGATGGAGATTGGGATCTTGTCAGCTGAACCATGCATCACACTGGGCGACTGGCTCCAAATGGGTTCGAGAATGATAGAAGCCAATGCCGGTTCAGTTAACACCGATACTCCTGCGGCCCAGAGGACAGTGGAGTCGAGGAAGTAGAGTCCAGTACAGTAATTTCTCCGGAGGCTCCAAAGAGACAGATGGAGCCGGAGACCTTTTCTTAGCCTTAGAGGCTTTGGATTTTGACTGAGAACTGGAAGCAGAGTCTATAGCTTCCTCAAACGTTGGTTTTAGAAGTCCCTTTAATATTAATTTGTCCTCTCCTGCAGCACCCTAGGACTGAACACGTGGCAAAAGCTTGACGACTCCTGAAAATGGATGGCTCCAAGGCAGTTAACAGTGTTTATCTGTGATGGACATCTTATATCCACACTTGGAACATTTTTTTAAAGCCAGAAGGCTTATGCCCCTTCTGATCCTTAGACATATTACTAGCGCAAATCACCTAGACACAAATCACAAAAAAGGGCGGGAACACAAAGTAGATGCACCAGAAAAACTCTACTCGACACAGTCTAAGAACCTCTAAATGAAACAGTTCTTCTAAGGGGAGACACAGACAAAACACAATCACACCAATAGTTTAACAGAGGAGAGGACTAAGTCCCCTAACTAAAATGGGCCTAGCCTGCTGGAACAGTAAGGGATACCAAAAAACCACCACACTCAAACAGCAACAAGAAATGGCTATTAAAATAGTTTTTGGGTATGAAATATCAAACTTCTAAGAGAAATAGCAAAAAAGAGGGTACTTTAGCCACAGCCAAGTGAGACCATGTCCGAGCTACACAAGAGGCAAACGAGATCTGGGGATATGGAGCAGTGCACCATGGGATACCCACTTGGCACAGCCAATGAGACTTCGAGCTAGTAAAATCAGCTGAGTCTGAGACAATATTCGGCGCCGAACCCACGGATAAGAATGTAGGTGAGATAGGACTACATATCAGTACATTCCACCCATCTTGACCTGACCAAGGCA
This sequence comes from Protopterus annectens, assembly GCF_019279795.1. Taxonomy (NCBI): domain Eukaryota; kingdom Metazoa; phylum Chordata; order Ceratodontiformes; family Protopteridae; genus Protopterus; species Protopterus annectens. The sequence continues at coordinate 125,706,030 of NC_056751.1, read as the reverse complement.
TTTGACAGTTCCCAACTTGGGTAGTATAAGCCCAAAACTGGGCATATAGGTCATCAAATGGGCAGTCAATTGGCACATGGAAAGAGCAAACAAAGTGGGTGAATCTAGATCCAGCAAGAAACTAGTTACCAATTGTGTGCCACAGGGAAAAATGCTGGGACCATCCCTGTTTGGAATATACTTCTCTGAACAGGCAAATGTGGAAGGCCTTGACAGTTTGTAGATTACTGCAAGCTGGGGGTGATCACTGAATCCCCAGTGATGTAGATGTCTTTCAGGGGGGTCCTAGAGCAGATAAATAGATTGGTGCCAGAACCATCACTTCAAACTAAATGCAAAAAATGCATCATACCCTTTGGGAAGTCAAATACCCCTGTAAATTACATCAATATCACACCCCTTAAAGTAGACTCAGGTGAGTGAGGTATGCAGAGATAGTAGCCTGAACATTTACTGCAATGTGTCCACAGTGGAGTGGAAGTCCTTTTATGGACAACTATGGCATCCAGATCAAAGGAAATTAGTCCTGCTGTACTCAGTCCTAATTAGACAGAGTGCAGTGCATTGGCATGTACTTGACTAGGCAGTTACAGCAGCTGGAGATACCGCAGAGGTTTCTCACAAAGAAAATAAAGGGCATAAATAAACTATGTAAAGAGTAAAAGGCTTATCCCTTTACTACCTCCTACAGACTATTAAGGGGTGACCTATGCCTGACCTACAAGGCACAAATCCAGCCCTGGAGCTGCTCGACATCCACAAGTACACCATGAGGGTCAACTGATCTATGGATCTAACACTCAAACTTGCCGTAGAGATGTCTCAGACTGCCCCTTTAGGGCAGGCTTACTTACATAAGAGCACTTGCCATCTTCAAATGCAGCCTGGATCAATGGACGTGGAATTGCAAATTCACACCTGGGGTAGCGCCCATGTTCCTTAGACAGGGGAAATCTAAGATATTCAATGCACAGGCACAAATCCATCTTATTCGCTCCTGGAGCCATATATTGGGTAAAAATCAGGTTAGATTGGCTAAGTTTGTAAGGGCTGTTAAGCTGTTAGCCTAGTACTCTGAATCTATATGCAGTTCTAGCTAGCACCTTCAGCAGGTCCCTTTCAGCTTGTGGAGCTCTGTACAGTTAGCTTACAAAAAATAAAATAAATGTTCACTTCACCATTTAAGCTCAAATTTTGCAAGCTAGTGTTAATCACAGAAGCAGCAGACATGTTACTCACATGTGCTACAAGTGTCGCATTAAGATGTAGTGCCATAGCAAGGGTGGATTGAACAGGGCATCAGCCCTGAGCATCAATATGCAGGTGATAAGCCTTTAAAAGGTACAGTATACAAAGCCATTAAACTGTTCAAGGTATTACAAGTTCTGTAATTGGCAATTGCTCAGACTTGGTTGTGAAAAGTAGATTCCTTTAAAAAAGGAGAATCCATACTTTTTTTTCACACACACACACACACACACACACACACACACACACACACACACACGGGGTCAGGGTGTCACTTTTCTGACAATCTAGAGCCAAGGTTTACACTGCCAGCTGGCTAGCCTTGCCACAGTAGTTCATCCATACCCCACACACCTAGGGGTAATTTAGAGTATCCAATCCACCTGCTGGATGGATTTGGAATGTGGAAGAAACCCATGTGAACACATGGGGACATGCAGACTGCACAGAAGGCATCCCAGCAGAGAACTGAACCAGGGAACCTCATGCTGTGAGCAACTCTACTGCACCACTATGCTACCCTATAAACGATCTTTAAAAAAACAGTCCAGGATTTACAGGCAGTTTTCAAGCAGTCTACAGTACAAGGTGTCAAAAAGGTACTGTATCAAGTGTCAAATTTCATTACAATCAACCATTGCTTCTCATTTGAGGTAAGAGTACAGACCCTTATATGAAGCATCTGTGACAACATATGTGGAGGGGTTGAACAGCTCAGTCCGTACTTTTCGGCACAGGTTAATATCCTTAGTGAGTTAAGCATCCAAGTTCTGCTACAGCCATGAACATTACCATACCCAAGTATCTGAAGCTGTCAAGGTACAAAGATGCAAGGACCTTACCCATATAGTCTCATTTAGAATGAATATATTGCCCTGCTAAAGCCATGCTGTGTTTGAGGACACAGGCAGTCTAGCTAGATCACACATTCCAGTACCTACTATGCAAGGAGTGTATAATGGACCTGTACTTAGGACTAGTAAGAGCCATAACTTAGAAACCTGCATATTTTCCTAATAGTTTTCACTCCCGCCTGCAGGCCATTTACCAGACAATCCCTTCTTCAGGGGACAGACAGCCAAACAGGAGTCATTACAGATGGCTTGAAGGTTCAAGCTTTTCCTTAATCTTATGTACATGAATCTGGCAAGACTCTGAAAATGGGCATGCAATGGGACACCTGCAGAGAATGACCACTCACTTCTGCAAAACTGACCCAGTGAAGCTGAAGTCAAGGTGCAATACCTTAAACCTATCAAAAAGCTGCAACACCAACAAATCCACTTAAAACAAAGCAGCAAACAGGCAGGGAAACCGACTGAAGACAAACAATAAGGAAATAGGGAAACGTCCGTCAATGAATGAACATTGTCTCAAAGAAACATGTTGGCAGATTCTTTTTGGAATCAAACAAGCCCCCAGTTGAATGATTTCCATCTCTATGTCCCCTAGCTAAAGTTAAGCTGGTGCATAAGGTACAGATGGATTTATTGTTTTTTTATTGTTTATACAATATTTTAAAATGCACATGAAGGAACAAATGTAACAATAAACTGTTTTCTACATTAATGTGGTTCATGACTATTATTGACGGGTTCGTTTTCCTTATTGTGAGTTGGTGTCTTCAGCCGGTTTCCCTGCCTGTTTGCTGCTTTGTTTCAAATACCTTAAACCTCCTTTAATGGAGGCCCATGGAATATATGCAAAATGACCCCTTAAGTGTGTAACAGTGCATACCTCTCAATGTTTCAGCTAGGACTTCTAGAATATCCGCGACCAAGTCTTTATGGGCATATTCAGACCAATAAAGTGAAAACCCACTAGCTGTAGATTTCTTTCAGCCTTTAACCTCAGAACAGCACGAACAGATTGTCTGGCTAAACTTAAAAATAAAGCCTGATGCCCTTAAAACATTAGAATGCCTGCAAATTTTAAGCATCCAAAATATAAACATGTCAAACTATTTAGTAAAAACTGCAGAGAACTAGCAATACCTATCAGAATGCATGGAAAAACTAATCCATGACAGCTGTTCACAAAATGCCATAGAAGAAACTCCTTAAAGCATACAAAAGACCCCAACCCCATCTTAAATATGGCTACCAAAAGCATTACAAACACTGAAATACCATCAGGTCCACCAAGTATGAATTTAGACTGGACTCCAAACAGATTACACATAGCTTCTGGAAACACCCTACACTGCTTATTTTTGTCCACACCTATTCTGACCCAGACATTGCCAATATCCTTGCATACTGGTGTTGACTTCACCCAAGACCTGTCCAAATCACCGAATCATTAACACCTTCAATTATTCCGAAATGTTTAAAAAGCAGGAATTTTTCCATTGGACTAGGCAATATAACCAGCTGCTTTTATGTTAAACATACCCCTGCAGTCCTATTTAAGTAGTGATGCCTCCCCATAGGATTGGCCTTACAACCTGTCTGGCCAATTATAGACCCATCAGTCTTACAAATATCTGCAAAGCCATGGAACAGACTAGGATAAAGTTTAGATTTAACCAAACAGATTGCCTTTGGAAAGGCAGATCCTATCTGCTGAATATGGCAGACTTCAAAGGGTTACACAGGCTGTAGACTGACCATGCATTTCACATGGCATTTGACCTAGCCAAGGCCTTCAACACTATTCAAATTGGCATCATCCAGAAGCCAAATAAAAACCCAGATGTGATAAGATGGCTAGCAAACAGAGTGCAAGTTGCAAACACCAAGTATACAAGTGTTATACTCTGTCCAGGCTTGGTGCCAGGACCTTTCCCTTTTGGCTTTTACTGCTCAGACCTCTGGAGAATATTTGCAGGTAACTGTAGATTGGGGATTCTTGTCAAGTCATTCACTATACACAAACTTTAGAAACAACTCTAATGGTGCACTAAAAATGGACCAAAATTAAATATGTAATCATCACTTTGTAGACCTCTCCTCCACCTGTAGGCTACACTACAAAACTTAGTAATATGGGCTGATAATTTTTGATCATGTGACAATCAGGGCATTTTTACTTAGCAAAGCTAATTGCCAAAGTAATATTAAGGTCAAAGTGTAAGCGTTCCCTTATTGTTAGCATTGATCAGATCACATACTCCCCTTCAATACATCTCTAATTAGAATACTCCAAAGGTTCCTAAATCACACAGCTAATATCCTTAAGCTATCAAGAGAGTCCAGAAACTATCCTATTCAGGATCTTGGACTATAAAGATCAGTCTCCTTTACCATACTATTAGAGACCTAGCTGGCCTGGATCTCTCAAGTCCAATAGCTCCACCAATACTAGAACAAAGGACCCAAATTGGTAGCAAAGCATTACAGAAGGACAAATTTATAACCAAGCCCTTGACAGCCTCCCCTGCTTAAGCAGTGCAATAATCTTTTAACCACAGTTTAGATGCCTGAATGGGTTTTGATATTTTCCAGTATTAACCCCCATCACCATGATGGTGAAAGGTCAGCCGGGGGGTACTGGCAAGGTGTGAATTTCCAAGGCTGTGTGTTCTATGAATTTAAACTGTTACATTGCTGAAGAACTCACCCAAAGGAATTCCTGCTTGGCATGAAGGTCAAAAGGAAAAGATTCAGCCCTAAACTACTGCTCATTCATGCCACCTGAACTGAATTCTTGTGGCTGCACTATGGAAGTTGCTCTGTTCCTACTGGCAAAGCACTAGTCAACTAGTCTTGAGACCTGAAAGCCTAAATAGAGGCCAAAGGCCATTCAGAAGGCAGACTATATATACCCTGGGACCCAATAGTTATCAAGCTGTTTGAATATCTGCAATCAAATATGTAAATTGGACCCAACGACTGCTTGTTTGCTTTTAAGCCTGTCCTTAACTCAATTCTTATGTAAAATGTGCACCTCTGGTTATGCTTGAAGTCTATTAAAAATTAGAGATGGAGGTTCTTTGCTCTAGAGTCCCTTTGTAGGCTATACAGTTTTGTGTTAGATATCCGACCAGTAGAGGCCTAGACTTTCCAGTCTAGATGGATATGAATCCCTGAAAGTAAGTTTTACATTTTTGTTGAATACCTTCTAAAACCAGATCACCTTTCTTGGAGCAAAACACATTGCTCTCAATGATCGAATATATAATACAAACTTTAAAGATGGATTTCTTGTAAAGTTCTTAAATTAAGGCATTAATTTATTGGCTCAACTTTTAAAGTATTAGTCCTATACTAAAGTACTACATATAATACACAAATCCTTATATTGCCAACTTCCGTAACTCATGGGTCTCTGCATTTTGGAAAACCAGTGGCTGAATATCAAAGTAGTGCATTTATCCTAATTACATTTTTGGGCAATTCACATTAACCAGCCACCACATACATGCAAGTGTGGAAGTGATCACTATCTTCTGTTGATGTAATAACCCAACCTAGTTCAGTCTCCATACTTTGCCATCCAAACATACCTTAGAAATGCATGAAAACAGGTTGAATACTGGGTCTAGAACTGAGCCCTGGGGACCCCCCCTTTATTTACTTCAAGTCACTGCAATCTACCACGAAGCCAGTTGGCCACCCAGAAAACAATGTATGGATTAACTTGTTTGAGCATGGCATCTGAGTGAGGGATACTGTCAAAAGCCTTAGACAAATCCAAATAGATCACCACTGCAGACATGCCCATAAAGGCAATTGCCACTGGGTCATAAAATTCAACTGAACATAACGTTGTGAAACCATGTTAAGTGAGATCCATTAACCATCCCTGAAGTCTTAAGTAGACCTCAAAACTCTTCCCCATCAGTGAAAACAATCTGATCTAATTATATTCACTGTTGGGACCCCCTTATGAAATTGAATTCTAATCAAATTTTCAGCTAGCAGTAACAGTGCCAGAATACAACAGGTCATTAAAAATTGAGGGATAGCCAAAATATATTTACTGCAATATGCTGGGATCTGGCCCCATAATACTATACTATTTAATATGGCTTGATGCTCAAGGGTCAAATTAAACTGGACACAGACTAGATGATTGTAACATGAGAAATACAGGCAGATGTATAATCTTCTGCCAAGAAGTGCTTAGAGCAAATTCACCAATCCTTCAAAGTTCAACTCCACCTTGAAAAGAAATTCTTCTGAACGTTTTAACCTCATCGATGCAGCTAATGTAAAAATTTAGTTAGCCCTTGTTTTAAGCAATTCTTTTATCGGGGGGCATTTAACCTTCTGGAGAATAAGTTACAGGCTAGTTTTCAATCATTTCTCTTGAACCTCTACCACAGCCTAAATTTCATCCTCAGTTCAGTATTGCCAGTATTCTACCATGGGGTAGAGTCCTCAGTAAACAATTCTTGCATCCAGAACACTTTACAAATGCTTTTAAAATCCTGCCATGAATTCAGCACTACCTTAGAAGAATGCAGTTAGAGTCTATGATTAATACTTGATTTGTACAAAGCTTTAAAGTCAAAAGCAAAGTGATCAGAAGTTTCTAATGGACACCATTGGTTAACCTCCAAATGCAATATTTGTTAGTAAGAGATCCAAGATGTTATTTGATCTAGTAGGAAAATTCAGAATCCGCAAAAAAATTTCATCCTCAGACATGGTCTCTGTTGTGCCATCAGACCAACTGATCTCTGGAGTCACCCAATATCAGGTGACTAAAGTGAAACTTAACCAAGCCATTGATATACTAAAGTTAAAATCAGTGCTCGATAATGCAGGGCTTTTATTGGCGTTGGCATTATGGTCAATTCTGACCTTACAAAGAAAAGGTACAGTGTTTCTTACCTTTGGTTAGCATGGCTAGGCATAAAGACCTCATGGGTTCATTATCTTAGAAATTATCTATTAAAATCTATGAAATAAGATCCTATGAAATACTGGCAAGTGTAATGGGAGACCTGAGTCCGCTAACTTCCACAAAAATTCTGTATTATAATCCACTTCCAACACCCTAAGATTAAGCTATTGGGCTGAAAACCACACCATCTATCCTTTTTCTTGTGCAGCTAAATGACTGGCACCCAGGAAGCTGCATTACACTGTGTATAGTTGCAGCACTTATGGCAGCAGTGCACGTTCTGGCCATCCCTGTGGCAAGATAAAGCCCAACTATGGCCCAGTCAACCCAGGTTCAACAAGTGGTTAGACTGACGAAGTGGGCAGGGAGGCTGTTCAATACTGCTCCCTTATGGGAGTAAATGACCTAAACAGGGGAGTTGCACACTCTACACTGTTTGCATTAAAAATCACCTTGTAGTAGAGCAATCAAGCCAGGGAATAAGATTTTGTTGCACTGCACTTTCAGTTTTTTTTGGCTGAGCTTTTTAGATTAAGAGGACTGTTGCAAGTGTTTGCCTGGTCTGAATTTAGAAACTTCAGAAGAGCTCAGAGTAGTTTACTGGCCAAAGTGCTCAGGAGTTAAATTTGTTTTTTGTTGCTATAAATTAGGCGAGTTTGCATTGAGCTGCTCACTGAGCAGCAGTGGCTGGCAGCATTATGTACAGACAAATGCTTGGACAGTAAAATTTACTTCTATAACTGGTTTTGGGATCAACATACGGAGACATTGCATAGAGTCTAGCTTAGATATGTAAGCTAGTTGCTCTAATAGCACCAATTTCAGCACTAGCTAGTCCTAACCCTACTGATCCACCTTAGGAGACCCATGTATAATGGCTCTCAAACCATAGCAGCCAACCCTAATACAGGTACAGACACAGTATGTGCAATTTCCAAATGTCTCTGTAGCCAGTTTGGTAGATAGAAGCATCCAGAGACAAAATAGCAATTCATATTCACAAGCAACCTTTTAATCCTTAAACAGTAAGATGTACACAATTTCCTTGAAAGCAAAAATCTTAAACAAGGCTGTATAAAACACCAACTGCATTCACCACACAAGACATTTTATGCCGTGGCGCTAAAATGAAATCTTACCAAACCTTAACCTCAAGATTACAAACTATCCTCATCAATCTCAAAAGCAAACAGTACACGTACACCTACTCCCATTACATCCAAGAACAAAGTCCATAAGGCAAGAAAACTTCACCCAAGACTCTTGTCAGACTTATTTTATGGCACAGATGCTCCTCTCACCAGACTGGACAAGAGGATTTAGTTTATCTGGAGCCAGAATCTACCAAGTTATGCACACACAATTTAATGCACCACAGACACCAGAATGATTTTATGTTTCATGTGTAAATTACCAGACATACCTCATTGGACTAAGACACCAATTGCTCCAAATGCTACTCAAACAGGTATGTCCCTTCCAATGAGCAGCATTCTACCTTCAAGGAGGATGCCATACTACAGTGATAAATTGGCTTAGGTTCTGGTATTCTAGGAGGATTCAATATCTTCCTGCATGGGAAGACATTAGATCATGTTGCTTTGCCAAAGATGGGCTACACCTGTCCCACCCTGGGCTTATGAATATTGGCAAAAAATATCCACCCCATTAGAACCTTTTAGGAAATGCCAAACTGAAAACCAACTTTGCAAATAAAACCCAGAGGAACCTACAAGTGTTACGGCTCAGTGCTAGCAGCCTTAAACTCCACACCCTACAAACTCTCCTCTGGAGGACGGAGATCTGATGTTATAGTTTAAAGCTAAACAAATGTATTCCACAGTGCAAGACTTTAGTGCTTTCCACACATTTAGACAATCAGCCACAAATGGGTGCTAAAGGTGAAGGGGTCTATATCTACATTAGGAGCAAATCTACATTTGTTAAACTCCAGGGAATCATGTTAATCTCTGGTGGCTTACACAAAACCCCTTTCCATATCCTAGCAAGCTACAGGTAAAGATCTATGCCCCCAAAATCCCATAGCTCAAAATTGGGACCTGCTGGATGCACACACCATTCAGTCAAATACCCCATTAATGGGAGACTTAACTACACCTCTAGACTGAAACATGGACTTAACACAAATATCCTTAACCAGATAATGCGCATGTCAGAGGTTCAAACTTTGAATGCAGTACTTCACAAATATGGGAAAGATCTGCCCTCCACACACTTGTCACATCCTCACTGAAGTCGGATCACAAAGCTGTCTCCTTTGAAACATGGAATGCACAGCAAAATCTGTAAATTAACTATTCTAAAGTAAACATCCTGTTTGTCAAAATTCAATGCCCCTCCATACCCAAAGTTCACAGCAACCACACTGGTGGAATCCTAACCTTAAGGTATATAGCAAAAGGAAAAAGTTATGGAAAAATTAAAAAAAAAAAATCAAGCCTCAATGGCAAGTTTTCAATTACAGGAAACTAAGAGGACTAAATGCAACAAGGTCAATGAGGTAAGGACTGCCTCTAAACCACAAGGTCTTCTAAGCCATGTCCCAAGCCTTACAGGCAACAGCAACTTGTTGTACTGGTGGTAAATGGTACCGCCCTCACCAAGCAGAGTAATTAAATCTCCTGGCTGACAAATTCAGCTTTAAACTTCACACACCATTGCTCAGATTCCCACCATGAAATCCCTAGCAGTGTAATCCCACCCCCCAAACTTAGCAAGGAACAAGTCATGGCAACACCAAAGCCAAAAAACTTCAGTGGGCACAGAATATCCCAGATTGCCTCCTAAATAGCTTGAAGCAATCAGGACCACAAGTCACCTTTCAACTACAGCTTGAAAACAATGATACATACTATGTGAATACAGGACTGCAATGGTCATCTTTCATAAGGGGGTAGCAACATACTCCAGAAACTACAGATGCAAAGCCATGGAAAGAATTATGGAAAGGAGACAGTGGCAGCCTACAGACCCTGGACCCATCCCAGTTTGGTTGTCAAATGAAGGTCATGCCTACTTAACTTGATAGATTTCTTTGAGGGGGTCACCAGGGAAATGGATGAGGGGAAAACTGCATACTGCCTACCTAGATATGCTAAGGTGCTCGATAAATAGTCAACTCAAATACGGACATTCACTAGGCATAAATCCCAACATTGTGCTAGATTGCCAGCTGGCTCAGGATCCAAGTAATCTGAATTGGCAAAACCTCCATCAAGAGGCCATTCAGCAGAATACCGCACAGCTCATTTCTGGGACTGCTCCTGTTTTGAATTCACTTCAAAGTAGAATGTCAAGGGCCTTTGGTCTGACCCTAACCCTTTTCAAATGTTAACCTTGATCATTGGATGGAAAATCCAAAATTCATCCCAAGTCTACCTTGCACGTCTGATATGGAATCTTTACTACTGGCCTCCAACATACTACTCTTAGCAACCCAAAATACCCTTCCAAATAGACACCCATGTTAGATCGCCACACAGTTGGGTGGCTAGGCTTAAAGGTCCTGATGCGCATTTGCCCAGTATATACACCAATGAATGGGACCAGTCTCCAGTGACCACCGTCCCATTGTTGAGTGCCTGCTGAGCAAACGTACATGAAGTTAAAAAGGTTAGTGTAACATTTCTATGCAAGCAAGTATCAAAGCTGCATTCGCATGAATCTGGTTAGAGTGAAAGCTGCCCAGCCAGGAAGGACTGTGGTGATATTCCACCGAGGCTAGTTGAGCAAAGGACTAAATGTATGTGCTGGAATGTGTTAATTTTGTTACAATAGTTAATACAGTTTAGGTGTCAAGACCCTATGGTACATCCTTTTCCAAACCTTTGGAACCCACAGGCAAATTTTAGTAATTAACTTATTCCATGATCATAGCGACGTAGATGTTAAACAATATGGCTTAAACATTTTAAGTTTCTTCCACATTTGCAAGACTATCAAAACCATAATGCAGTAATGAGGGTCATACACAAAACTATCAATAAGTTATAACTAGGCACTGACACTTGATAAGATTGATAAGCTGCTTGGCTTGCAAAGAAATGGCAAACAAATTGACAGGTGAAATTCTGTTAGTCAGGGTGTCTCAATGCTCTGTCCTAGGCCTATACTGGTTTAGATAGGATCTTTTCATTTGAGGTATTCTGACTTGTAATCAGTTTACCCAATTTCAAGTGTTACAGATAGGGCATGTTAGCAAAAGGACTACCATTTGGCCAAAGAATATGCTGACAAATGCATGAAAAATTAAGCATACGGGTTGCGAGAAACTGAATTTAAGAACCTTGGTATATGGGTAGATCCAGCTTTGAGTTTTTCTAATTATATCAACCAGTTGGCTAATGATAGAGAACTGTAGGTTGTATAAAACAAATTTTAACGTCTAGAAAATCAGAAATGATTATGGAAACCTTACAAGATGACAAGCATGAGTAAACTCGCAATAATATCACAGAAATATACCAAGGGCATCCATGATGTGAAAACCTAGATTATAAAAGACAAAAATATCTGAACTTTTAGTTTCATAGATATTTAAGAAAAAACATTATGCAGGTATATACAGTCAGCTACATCTGGGAATATATACAGTCACCTACATCTGGGAATGTTTGGCATTATCTAAGTAGTAAAGAATTAGACTACCCATGTAAAAATTCAGGGCAGCTGATGCATGGAAAAGACTGAACTCAGCAGTGGACCAATAATCAAGGAGCCTCACGTGGCTGGCAGCAGTGGGGGACGTAGAGAGGAAGACAAGGTACACTATTTCCAGATGCAGCTCTGCATAAAGTGCAATACTTAGCACACAGAGCAGTCAGTCCTGGGCTGGTTACTCCCTTTTCTCCAGATCCAAGACTCCCCACTGGCACAGCTATAGAGTTGAAATCTCAGCTGCATGGCCAAGCTAAAACCTGAAGCACCCTCTTTCCAGTCAGTGCTCATTGTCCTTGCCCAACTAGCAGACACCAAGGTTTGACTTGCACACACCTGGGAAAGGCTGGCACAGGTTTACTAGCTATGCCCACTTTTTGCCTAGACAAGGTAGTTATCACTGCCACCAGCCAATTACTTTAAGGGCCTTAAAGGGTGTCCAACCTTAATGTGTAATATAAATGGTAGTTTGACCAACAGCAAGGCTATTGGGAGTGGCCCAGTGTCAAATATGCAAGTACTCAAAACCTGCATGTCCCAAAGATTAGCCAATCTTTTGCCCCATTAGGGGTCGCCACAGCAGTTAACCTGTCTGCTCATGATTGGCAGTGGAGTTTTTACAGTGTTGAGTTGCTAGCCCAGCACCCAACCTTCCACAGAAAGCACATGCGCACTCACACCTAGGGTCTATTTCGAGTGTCCAATCCACCTACAGCATGGTTTAAATATATTTAATAAAAGAAAATTCAGTGAGTTCAAAACCACAGGAAATATCTAACATTGCAGGACCGTCAAAGAAAACATCTGCACTATGCTTCACTATATTCCTGATTGAATCTGAGCATTACTATACCCTAGATAATTTAAGAGCAAGGCAGAAGTGGTGAATGGATCTTCTAGCTGATGTTGTCACATCCAAGAGAATGCTCTCTCCAAGAGAGCACTCTCCAAGTCAATCAATTACTACTGCTGGGATAGCTTGCAAAATTACATTTGTCATACAACTATCGCAGGTGAAACCCCCACTTCTGGAAGCTAAAGTACAGTTTTGTACCTACCATAAATGTAGATGTTCGAAGATCCACATTGCTGCAGTCCTTACATATGGGGTAGTCCGCTGTCCTCGGTCGGCCCGAATACCAAAGTATTAGGCTGACGTCGGTCAAGGCGCTTAAAACTGACATCAGAACGTCAGAGTACAAAAGCGCATGACCGACGTCATATCCTCAGTCTTTTCTTGCCCCAGATGTCAGAAGGCCCTGAAAAGAAAGGCCAAAGCCAAAAAACAGCAAAGAGCAACCAACCACCCCTGCACTAACCATATTTACAAAATTTTCAACCCAAACTACACAACCACCTCTAACTAGAGGGGAAGGAGGGAGGGTAAATTGGACTGCAGCAATGTGGATCTTCGAACATCTACATTTATGGTAGGTACAAAACTGTACTATGTTCTTCATCTCACATTGCTGCAGTCCTTACATATGGGTAGAATCCCAAAGCAGAGGTAAGGGAGGATGGCAAAACTATAAAGCATTAGGAGCTGCCAAAATGCCCTGTAAAATTGCAGTGGCAAAACCAGCCCTAGATTTAGAGTAAAGTGGAAGATGGTAATGCTTAGAGAAAGTATGCACTGAACTCAAAGTAGCTGCCTCCAAAATATCTTTAGTAGCCACCCCCCTTAAAAAAGCTGTAGAAGTGGCAGTAGCCCTAGTGGAATAAGGCCTAATCCCAACTGGAATCTCCTTACCATGATGGGAATAACAGAAAGCAATACAAAAACCAATCCACTTAGAAATAGTTTGTTTTGAAACAGGTTTGCCCTGAGAACCCAAAGCAAATGAAACAAACTGCTGAGACTGCCTGAACCCTTTAGTTCTGCTCAAATAATATCGCAACTGTCTGTGGATAGCCAAAGTGTGCAAGATCTTCTCCCCTTTATTTTGGGGGTTTGCATAAAAAGTAGGCAAATGAATAGTTTGGTTTAAAGCCACACTAGAAACCACTTTAGGCATAAAGGAAGGGTTAGTACGCAAAGACACCCTATCCTTGTGGAAAATTAAGAATGGCTCAACCGCCATAAGGGCCTGTAATTCAGAAACCCTTCTCGCAGAGGTAATGGCCAACAAAAAAGCAGTCTTCCATGATAAATATTTCAACTCGGCAGTAGCTGCAGGCTCAAAAGGTTGTAGAGTGAGTTCCTCCAACAAAATTGAGATCCCAAGGAGGAGTAGGAGCTCTACGTGGGGGTCTTATATTCTTTGCCCCTCTAAGGAATTGCTTAAACAAAGGATGAGAACATAATGGTGGGTCACAGTCATAGTGAGCAGAAATTGCTGCAGCATGAACCTTTATAGAGAAGGACAACCCTTTGTCCAATAACTCAGTAAGGTATTGAAGAGCAACACTTAAATTAACATCAAAGTCCCTTGCTGTACTCCAAATTAAAAATCTCCTCCATTTATCTGCGTAAACTTTCCTTGTACTAGGCCTTCTGGCCTCCAAAATAACATTCAAAACTTGTTGTGGAAGCTGAGACCCTCCAGGGTTTAAAACAGAATATGCCAGGCTGTTAGATGCAGAGTGTGAAGTTTGACATTGAGTAAATGACTGTTCTCCTGAGACAGCAGGTGTGGAATCGAAGGCAAAGGCCATGGAGGCTTCCGAACCAGACTTCTCAGTAATGGGTACCAGTGCTGTCGAGGCCAATCCGGAGCTATTAAAATCATGGTTGGCTTGTCCTGTCTGACCTTCAGGAGTACCTTTGGGAGGAGAGGCAGTGGTGGAAAGGCATACACGTGAAGATTGCTCCAATTGAATGAGAGAGCATCCACTTTCCAAGCTGTGGGATGAAACCTTTTTGTGCAAAACTTTGGCAACTGGTAATTCAGTGGAGAAGCAAACAGATCTATGTCTGGAGTTCCCCATAACACTGTCAATTCTTGAAATACATGAGGATGCAATTTCCACTCGTGGGGATCCATAATTTGTCTGCTCAACACATCTGCTAAGGAGTTCTGTGCTCCTGGCAGAAACCTTGCCTGAAGATTTAGCTGTAAACAGTGCAGTCTCCCACAAAATCATTGCTTGTCTGCATAGAGGGTATGAATGTGTCCCCCCTTGCTTGTTGATGTACCACATTGACAGTTGTGTTGTCTGTTTGAATCAACACCTGCCCTGGAAGAAGTAAATCCTTGAAAGCTATCAATGCAAATTGGACTGCTAACATCTCCTTCAAGTTGATATGTAAATGTTGAAGTCTGGCAGGCCACGTGTCTTGTACCCATTTTCCATTTAGATGAGCTCCCCAAGCTTTGTCTGAGGCATCTGTCGTTAGAATCTGACTCTCCTCTGGTCGGGTCACAGAGAGTCCCTTGTTTAGGTGACATTCCTGAGCCCACCACAAAAATTCCTTTTGAATGCAAGGTATTATCTGAATGACAGTGACCATATCTTGGCAGTGTTGCGTCCATACATTTTTGAGATACCATTGTAGCTTCCTCATATGCAGTTTGGCATTGGGAAGTACCAGAATACAAGATGCCATGAACCCCAAGGCTTGAAGGACTGTCCTTGCAGTCAGCCTGGACTGACGAGATAATTGATGGAAATAAAGAGAAAGATTCTTTTGTTTGTCCGGGGTCAAAAAGGCCATCTGGGATGCTGTATTCAGTCTCACACCCAGAAAGCACATATCCTGAGAGGGTACTAGACTGGACTTTATTTCGTTCACAGAATACCCTAGGCATCTTAACACTGCCATCACATACTGTAAATGATGAAGAAGTTCGTCCTTTCCTTGAGCCAGAATCAGGCAATCGTCCAAATAAGGGTAGATTTGTATTCCTCTTAGCCTGAAGAAAGCTACCACTGGAGCCAGAACCTTCGTGAACACTCTGGGCGCAGTAGATAAGCCAAAGGGCAATGCAGAGAACTGATAATGAAAAGTCCCAGCCCGAAAACGCAGATACTTCCTGCAACTGGGCCTGATAGGAACATGAAGGTAAGCTTCCTTGAGATCCAGAGTCACCATCCAGTGATCTTTGCCCAGCAGAGGTAAAAGCTGTTGTAACGTCAACATTTTGAACTTGGGAATGTCCAGATGTGTTGAGGATAGATAAATCCAAAATTGGTCTCCACATGTTCCCTTTCTTTGGTACTAGAAACAGGCGAGAATAAAATCCTAGGCCCACTTCTGGCAGAGGGACCGGTTGTATAGCCCCTATTTGAAGTAGTAGAGAAATCGGTTTGTGAGCCTCTAAGTCTTTGCTGAGGAGGAATGTCTGGCATGCCTTTGAAAGGGGGCAAGGTATGGAAATAAAACTTGTAACCTTGGTGTATGATATCCAATACCCATTTGTCCTGGGTAATTAAAATCCAGTTTTCCTTGAATAGTGCCAACCGTCCTCCCAAAGGTGCTGCCAGGCAAGAAGGATCTGGCAGCTGAAAGAGTAGGTCATTGGGCCTGTTTACGAAAGGACTGGCCCCTGCCCTCACTCGAAGATTGTGCAGGTGAACTCCACGTTCTAGGTCTGAAGGAACTCTGAGCTCTGCCCCTACCACGTCTAGACCTACCCCTAGACTGAGAATCAGAAGGATACGTCCACCCCTTAGCAGGCCAATTTCTACTAAACTTCGGAGGCTGAACTTGCAAAAAATCTTTAACAGTCTGCATAGACTTAGCCTTGTCCTCCATTTTCTTCAAGACAGACTCCACAGGTGGACCAAACAACACTTCAGACTGCAAAGGAGCATCCAAAATCCTTGTCTTAACATGGTCAGATAAATTCTGATCCTTAAGCCAGGCGTGCCTGCGAAGAACTGAACCAGTGGCAGCCACCCTAGAAGAGGCCTGCACAGCATCAAACCCACACTGTAAAGAATGCTTACCCACCTGTTCAGAAACATGCACCAAATCTTGTAATTCTTTACACTCAATGCCTTCTGCCAGAGCATCCACCTTAGATTTCAATTGAGAAAGAAGAAAATTTTGATATTTCAACATATGAAACTGGCAATTTAAAGCCCTCATTGCTAAGGTAGAAGATGTATAGACCTTCTTTCCCCATCTATCCAAAGCCCTGGCCTCTATCTAGAGGGATCGGGTTCTTTACAACCGAGGCCCTGACACCCTTAGGTCCCTGACTAATAGTTTCTGGGTCCGCCCTAGGACTCTTATAGAGATATTTATGAGCCTCAGGCACCCTGTAATACCTATCTGGTTTAACAGGTGCAGGGGGCAGAGAATCAGGATTAAGTGAAGCCTCTGAAAACACATCTTGCACAACATCCAGAACAGGGGGTATAGCTAAGGGCCTATGTTGAGGTAAAACAAAATTCCCTAAGCCTTTTCCGTGAATCAGAGAAGTCCTGACCTTCCCACTTAAAATGTTCCCTCATAGAATGAAGTGTCTCTGAAAAAGAAAAATCCTCTGGAGGAGAAGCAGAAGGAGTGGAATCTTCTGCATCAGAATAAGGAGAGTACTCCTGCAAGTCTTCAGCCGAAGACTCCGAAACATCCGAAGCCTGTTCAAAACTTTCCAACTCTGGCTCCACCCTAGGCCTCTTATCAGGAGGGGGCAAAGAACCTCTAATCAGAGAGATCAAATCTTCTGCCATTTTAAGCATGTGCTTCTTAGGCACAGACCCTGCTGAACTAGGACTGACACCAACAGAAGCTAAACCTGGCCTGCCTCTGGAAGAAGTTTTGGAAATAGAAGGAGAGGGTCTAACCACCCTGGGAAGGGAGGGGAGTACAGAAACCTGAGAAGCCCCTTCAGCCTGACCTGCCTCTTGAGAGGCCACATCCTGCAAAATCAAAGTCTCCCCCTGAGACTCCAGAGAAGCCTCCATCGGAACCACCGGTTCCACTGAAGCCTCTAAAGAACCGGCGTCCGGAACGGACGACTCTTCTTGCCTAGGTTTAACCGCTTTGTCTTTGCGCTTCTTTGTGGAAGCAAGCGTCGGAGTATCCGACGGCATATTATAATTGCACCGCTTACCGAAGACCAGCCTAGCACAATCCAACCTTCGCTTAATAGTGCGCTTATTAAACCTAGCACAAAAGCGACAACCGACTACGTCGTGCTCAGGCCCCAAACAAGGAATGCACAAAGAATGATAATCCCTATGCGGTATCTGTTTCCCACAAGAAATACAATTATTCACTTTTTCTGACATCCGGTAATACACTGAGGCAAGAAAACCAAAATATTCCCCAACGGGGTACTTAGCCAACTTGGATTCGGTCTGAAACTCCGAACTCGAAAAATTTCAGAACGCCGAACGGCACTTGCAACGCTGCTTCTGCATCGGACCATGCGGCAAAAAAGACTGAGGATATGACGTCGGTCATGCGCTTTTGTACTCTGACGTTCTGATGTCAGTTTTAAGCGCCTTGACCGACGTCAGCCTAATACTTTGGTATTCGGGCCGACCGAGGACAGCGGACTACCCCATATGTAAGGAATGCAGCAATGTGAGATGAAGAACATCAATATTTAGCATCTAACCAAAAACAGATTTGGCAGATGCTGAAGTCATGAAACAAATTATATCCCAACACACTCCAAGCCTAGTGATTTCACCTCAACGACAATACAGAAAATCCTATTTCCACTATTAATATATACATTTAAAAGTTAGTATATGTACATTTCTCTCTTCCAGCAGGGCACACTGGATGCATCTTTAAGCTCAGTACTTTACAAAATACCTTTAACACGTCTGTACAAACAAGTTTAATACATACAACATGCAGTTCTAATACATTTGTAATACAAGCATCTTGTAATAGATGCAGTTGATATTCACAAGTGACAATTTACAAAATTCCAGATAGCCGATAGCTGTGGTGGCAGTATCTCCCTTTGTCAGAGACTACCAAATTACATCAAAGCAAGCAGTAGTTTAGATATTTTTAACAGCCGTAAAACTTGTTATAGTAACTGTTGATATACTGGCAGGCTAGAGGGAGATTAATGCCCATGCTTGAAATACCTATGCATGCAGAGTGAGGAGGGAAACCTGAAATGAAGCTTTTTCTACAAGTATTTAAGGAAGATTTGCACACAAGAACACTCAAACCAAAAGGGGCTGTCTAACAGAAGCAGAACTAGTGGACTAACTACAGATGTGTCAAAGCATACATTAGTGGACGGGTGTGGTGTTGGGGAAGACTAGATGCAAGTTCAAGTTTGTAGTCAAAACAATGCTAAACCCAACTAAAGGTCTTGAAATGCATGGAGTACTGCGATAGAAAGTGAACATTAGGAAAGGCTAGTAGCACAAAATCATTGGAGGGAGACTGAATTACTATTGCTATGTTGAGTGGGGCATTGAAATCTGCAGAATTATCACCAAGAGTATCTAGATAATTTAGGCAGGGTTCTAGATAAATTGCATCTTGAATGCACTGAATTTTAAACTAAAGAATTTAAATGCATTTTGTAATATGCAACTTCAGACTCACATGGAGTAATCTGAAGCAATCATTCTGTACAACACCTACTCTCATTTTGACTCCAAAATACAAGTTCAGACTTTGGTTCTATTGAAGCCAGGGATGAAGTCTAAATCCAGCTGACCATGATCAGATCACTTATAACCCCCATTTTACATTGGATCTGTACTGC
This sequence comes from Protopterus annectens, assembly GCF_019279795.1. NCBI lineage: Eukaryota > Metazoa > Chordata > Ceratodontiformes > Protopteridae > Protopterus > Protopterus annectens. Next base: position 125,686,678 of record NC_056751.1, on the reverse strand, counting down.
AGTAATATTGCATTTCAGATCCAGCTGCTAAAATTGTAATGTTGGCACCAACACAGAAGTTCCAATAAAAATATTTTTATAACCTACATATTTTGTAAAACTACTTAGAATAAATGCAGTTCCCAGTAATAACCAACCTAAAGGGAAAATTTGCCAGTGGCGTGTCAAATCACAAGATTTAACTTTAACATGCTGTGATCAATGGGGAAAATTGGAGTCAAATGCCTAAATACCCTGTTGAAAGCAATGTAATCTTACAGATCTGTTCAAGCTATCTTTGGTACATTGTGTATAAAGCAAGAGTTACACAAATTGCAGTATACAATTACAAAATTAGCTAGGCAAGGATCAACCTACTTTGCAGACATAATTCAGAATTTCCTCCATGTGAAGTGTCCCATAAACTGACACTGAAAACGTCTGCATGGATATTTGCACCCTGCAAGTTGTAGGATACTTGAAATTGGTCCCCTGCACCTTATTCTAGGTAGCAAAATTAAAACTGGAAGACAGCTGTTATAGTATGACCATTCCCTTCAACTCTTAAAATAAAGAGATTAGAATTTGGAAAAAAATTGTGCAGCATTTATACTGGGGGAACTACCTATTTACATCTACAAGCAGTTTTGTAGAGCTCAGAATGTAATCTAGACAAATGACATTACATCTTAAATGCTTTCAAATGTTAAGCAGGTGCAGTAGAAAAGTTGTTCAAAATTTATTTGTTCGCATAATCCGACATTAAAGCTTTATATACATCTACACAAAGACAAAGACAGATTGTGTGCATGGAGACAAATTCTTACTATGTGTATTTGACATTTTAAAGGTTTTTGCTTCAAGGCGCTTAAGCATTTATGTGCATCTAAATCAGATTCTTTAGAAAGCCTGTGCTTCAAACAATAGCATGGCTTTGTTCAAACAGGTCAATGCTTCACAATGAGTTGGAATATCTGGATTGGATTCATCTGCTGCAGACTCATCACATATGTTAGATGTGCTGGTTCCTGTAATCAGCTACAATTTCATCTACCAGTGTCTGAAATACAGGATTAGCCCCATCACAGCCAAGCAATTTAGTAACTTGTTCACAAGCTGCAAACCCAGATATTGCTTCCACCAAATTTATGATTTCAACAGGTCTGCGATTGATTGTGGGAAGAGTAAACCAAACTAAGTCCATCTTCTGGTACACTGACACTAGCCAGTTAAAAGCAGGTTGCATAACATTTGCTTATGGTATAACCACTTCAATGTCTATGCCTTGGTCCATTGGCTGGCAACATGCGGTAACATTCAGTGGCAAACCAGTATAAACTAGATTTTGTTTAAAATGCTGGAAGATGTGATGTGAAGGTGCACTGTCAAGCAGCAACAAAAAGAATTGCAAGTTGGTTTCCTTATGGCTGGCACAAACGCATTAGAAAATCAGTTAAGTGCAATCCATCCATGAATTTTGTGACATGCAATTAACTGGCAAAGCTACTGTTAACATGTTCAGAACATTTTTATATAGAAAAAACAAAAACAGGCCATGGCTGTAGAAAAATAAAAGCAATTTATTCCAAACAAGAAAAAGGTGGGTGCTTTCATGGATTAAGTCACGTCAGATGAATTGACTGCTGAAATTAGTCATTCATTCTGGTGGAGGCCTTTGTGAACAAGGGATATCATTTTTGAAACAAACTACTACAGCTGAAACGAATCTGCATTAGAGGCTTCAATGGTCTGCTTACATTAAAGAACCAGCTACCAAACACTGTATACTCCAGAGACTGGTCCCAACTGGATATTCCTAATTCAGGTTTTGATTAGAGTAGCAAGTACCAGAGATTCTGTGCAACAAAATCAGGTTACAGAAAATAAAGCTGAGCAAGTCTGAAACTTTGGTAAAGACACCAGAGCCATCACAAACATTGCATTTCTTAGCCTGCAGCACCAGAGTAAAGCTTAGACTACGCTCAAGCAGCCACATTTCAGCTAGTAACTCAGTTGCTTAAGTGTAGGTTTGCCCATTTTAGTGATATTGTCTTCCTCATCTGGCTAATGCCATGGCTCCAGAGAGCCACAATGGAGTGGAAGCTATTCATGTAGTGGGGTGGGGGGCAGATTGGAAAATGTGGATGTGCCACCCAAGCTCCTTGTGAGCATGTACTGAAGCATTCAAGCATGGATTAAGTCCCTGCAATGGGAGTAGTAGCATCATTCCTAGGTTCAGGAACCAAGGGTTACAACAAATGAAAAATGCTCACTGCCAGAATTCTAGCAAGTGCATAAAGTACCCTCATTGTTGTCATGAGGGCCACTGTTGTCAAGATGAGGGCCACTTAGATGCTCAATGGTTTGGAGGCAAGGAAGCAAAACATATTAAGCTGTACCAAGGAATTATAACTGCTTACACTGGTAAGAGTGCATCTGTCAGGCCCACATGCATTTGTAGTTCATTTGTATACTCCAACATCCATAGTATTTTCCTACTCTACTGTGAAGTGGGCAGCATTTAGTGACCACATTTTATTCCTTTTGCTGCACTGTTGAGAATGCTTGGGTAAGAGGGATACAGACAACTTTCCTTCTCTGGCCTTCTGGATGGTTTTCTGTAGTATAGGAAAGTGACTCATGCTTACCAAAAGCACTGCTTATTTAAAGGTTGATCACATAGGCAAATACTTAGCAGCTCAAGGGAAAACAGTCAGTGGTAAGTACCCTCCTAAAACTTGGAATTCTCTGAACATTTAAAGAACTGTATGGAACATCCTAGTCACCTCAGAAAGAATAATGCAAAGATAGGATCTACAAGGTCCCAACCAAGGTTAAAGCAGAGGTGACCAATTTGCAACACTCATCAGCAACTTTATCAAGTAGACACCCAGTTAGGACTGAAAATCATAAAGGGAGGTTGCTGCACTTAGTACACTATCCTGATAAAACATGGGTCCCATCTGAGTTGGTAGTAAGACATGGATACTAGATCCCACAGAACTTATCAAAACAGAGTAGGGGTCCTTTATGTATAAATACTTTACATTTACACTTCACATTAATTTTCCTTACAATCATACCAAATTCTTCCCCATTAGGCACCCACTCCTTTTTCCATAACCACCAGCTTATTTTACTAGCTAAAATCCATTTTCCATTAAACAAATGTAATTTTGTCATATGGCTTACGTGAAATCTAGCCCATCATTCTTTTTTATAATATCTATATTTAATCATGTTTACCCACTTGTATCCATCTTCAAATATTGTTTGCCCCATAATTTTTCCTTACATTTCAAAAGAATGTTCAGTAGTTTTTCTTGAAGAAATCTGTACACCACTTATGCCAATTTCCTTTTACTGCTTATTACCAGCCTCCACAGAAATCGCCATTCTGTTTACACCATTTACTTTTTTAGTTTTAAATTTTATGGTTTTACAGAAGTATTTTATTATTCTTAAACCATTTTCTACATCAACTTTTAACTGTTGCTTTTTTGGTAACATTGTTTCATTTATACTCTACCATATCATTTATACTCTACCATACTCTAAATTGTATAACTACAAGCATGATAAATTTTGACCACTAATTTCATATTTTCTATTCTGAGTTGCAACTGTAAGATATTCCATATTGTGTTAGATCTTCAAATTTATAACTAATGAAGCAACATACATCACTTGTTATACATGATAAACCTCCTTCCTCTTTACATACAAAACCTTTTACTGGATATAAAGTTGACCCTTTATGAAAAAAAATCTCCAGTAATTCCTTTTAGATACTGTTTGCAACAAATACACTTGGCAAGTATGCCTTAACCAATCAGCAATTTACACAATCTTCAGAAAAGACTGGTTTTATTCCATTTTCCCCATTGCATTTTACTTATTCTAAAATTTTATACTCAACAAATTTTCATTTTAAAACTCCCCCTATCTTTACTACATCTAAACCTTTGGTCTTTGAAGCCATATTTATCACCTTTAGACACTCATTTGTAAATACTACACAATTGTGCATACTATCAATTGTTTTGCAATTGGTTCATATGCATGCAAAATTTACTCCTTATCCCTTCAGGTATTATATACCACCCTCATTTTGTGACATTACATGCTATCACATTCATAACAGTACCAAACTTGGTCATCCTCTTATACCACTCTTCCTCTGCACCTCTTGGCTTAAAACCAGCCATTTACAAGTATTTTTACATTGTAAGTGAAAGCTAGAAAATTATGCATGCCTAGTATGTTGTCATTACCCATAAAATTTCATGAGCAATTGTATCAATGCCTTAAGGTATCATGATTTTAGTTTTTCTATTCACACAATCCCCAGTTCCCCAGTCAGTTAACAACCCTTCCCTTTTATACTACTATCTTCCATTGGTTTCAAATCTTTTCAATACTATTGGACTCTAGCTTCCTATTTCTATATGAATCTGAGTATTCCACTAAATTCTTTATACATAAAACATTTAAACATCCACTCAAATTAAATATTTTTGCCAGTCCCTTAAACTTTTGTACATTTCATACCCTATTTCATCCAGTTCTGCAACCCAATCTATATTTGATATAGTATCTAGTATATATAGATATTTCTCCAACTGATAAACTTCCACATTTTCACTACTTTCCCTTAAATTTTTTTGTACATATTATACATTTGAGGGGGTTGTTGGAACAAACTGCAAACTGAATTTTAATTTGGAATCAGAAAATCCACTGAACAAATGGTAAGTACTGTTCCCAGAGTGGACAAATTCACCTCAAACCAAGGCAGAATGTCCCTCTGTCAGAAACCTAAACCTTAGTTTCCCCGAGATCAGAAATTCAAAATATATCCATAAATGCCCTTTATACTAAAACCTGAGCAGCCTTAAGAGGGAACTGTAAACCCACTTATCCTGCACAACATGGCTTTGAAACCAAGGAACAGTTAACCAGACTCCCTTTGTCTCCATTTTCTGTACCAAACTTGGATTGTGTGCCCTCAATGAAAATTTGATACAAGGATTTAAAAAATGCCTGCTGTAGCTGAGCATTTAGTTATTTCAACCTTGCTGGGGTTCTAGTACTGGACTAAATCCCCGACCCATGGAAGGTAAAGCTCCCCTAGAAAGTTAAGCTCTGTTGCTCTTAAGTGACCTTTAAAATGCAGCATTTCTTAAAACCCTTTTACAACTTTATCCAGAATAAAAATATGCAGACATGTAAATGTTCAGCTTTCAAGTATTGCATCAAAACCAATGAACTCCAATTCAGATATGTTTTTATTCCATCTTCTCCGGTTTTCACACAATACAGTTGACCAAATGGAAAATGCATATAAAAATGCAGTCTAAATTTTTTAAACCTTTTAGTCCCAGGGGAGAGAGAGCAAACTTCTCTAGGTGGCAATTTAACAAGCTTTGTTATTAGCAGTGAAATGCAATTGTCTACATCAAGAAGTAACCTCAAGTACAACACCCCCATTATACTTGACTAGTACTAATACTAGGGATTCTACAGTCTCAGTCATAGCTCTCAGCTGTCCAATTTTTGAGAATGTCCATATTACCTCAATTGGTCTCTCTCTTGTAAAATGTTTTCTTGGAAATCATTGAGGATTGAAGTCATTTAAGTAAGGACTGAGTTACTTTTCTTTCAAAATTCACGCAAAAATCTTTTATTCTAGCTTTTATAGGAGCATGTTTAAACTGTACCCTTATGTTTGGGCCTTTGCACATTTGTGTATCCATATTTGTACCAAAATGTTGAGGTATGCCTATAGTGGAGTTACTGGAAATCTATATAAATGCTGTATTTGTAAGACTATCCCAGTGATACCCTTCAAGTGTTGCAACCTTCAAAATCCCCAAACCAACAGATGAATACCTCAGTATCCCAAGACTAAAAATGTACTAACCACCTACAGTTATGATTAAAACTGCAACACCCAAAGTGCTGGCATGGTTCATGTCTATGCTGAAGTATACAAGTGCATTAACCACACAATTCCTTCCAGAACTAAACATGAGTTTGCAAGAAAAGCAGCCTGGTGGACCAAGCACAAGTTAAAATGCATAGCAAAACTAAACCCACACAAAGTCAAACCATTTTTGAATGTACTGGGGAGAAAAAAAAAATCAGGAAAATGCATCCCATGCACTTATCCTTAGCATCATTTAACATTGCTCTTAACATATCAAAACTTCAGACTCTGATCCAGCAAATCTCATATTCAGTGGAAATTTTATTCCCTAGTAATTCCACAAAACCCACATATCCCAAATGACCTCAAATCCCTACCATTAAATACTTGCCCCTTTGTAAGAAATACATTCTTCCATGGGACCTGATAACATTCCAGGCTACCTGCTTAATAGCAGGAACATGCGTTAGAGAGAGTAGCTCCAACAGTTATTCAAACTGGGTTTGGCAACTGGCTTTGTCGCAAAGGTTTGGGACAGTTATGCCACTTGGGGCAGGCCCATCATGGGTCCAGGAAGCTGCAGACCTATTAGCCTGATTAGTTTCATTTGCAATGCCATGGAACAGATAATAGCTGATCTATTAAACTAAAATAGTAAGACTAGATCCCATCAGTTTGGCTTCAAGGGTTAACGGTTTAAATTAGTCTGGCAAACACTTGGGGCAAGACAACTCCTAGGCAGTAATCATGCTGTCCACAATATTTAGACTATGCCAAGGCATTTGACACATGCTAAACTGTACTTCCACCTTATTCCTACATAGTAAAGAGGATAGCAAACTAGCAAAGGGATAAAACCCACAGTGATGTTATCAAGTGTATCCTCAGAATGAAGGTGGTGGTGCCCTGAGCTTCATGCTAGGACATTCATATATTTCTCTGATCTCCAAATCAAATAGGGTATCTGGTTAAACACTGCGAACAGTCATCCTTCAATCCCCCTTGCAGCATGCAGAAGCTACAACCCAAACCTCTAACTTAAGTCTGTACAGAAAACAGGACAATAATTTGAAAAAGTACAATAGTGTCATTTGTTAGACAAACCTTCCACCCACCTTATAAATACACACTCCATAATCATTTTCAGACCTTGGAATGTGGTTCAATTCTACCTCCCGTGATCCTTTATAGTGGTTAGGAAATCCTGTTGGGTACAGCTGATTACAATAGACATCTCCAAATCCTCATCCTCTATTAGGATAAGGTCTTACCCTTAGGGATGTATTTAACATATCAAGCAGTTGGAAATACTTCAAAGGTTGTGAATTACTGTTTTAAAAGGCCTGATCTAAGAAAGTGTGTCCTGTATTCAGTGTCCTACAGAGTACTTAGGCCTGTCTACTTTGCTTTTTGGGCTACTAGGTTTGTGCATGTCCTCATCTTCAGCCAAGCATGAACACCAATCTGAACTTGATTCAGCAAATCAGACGGGGTGGAGACTTTTCAAACTACTCCTCTGGAATAAACATCCACTTCAGATCAAGCAATGTGATGCCATCTTCCTTTAAATGGGAGTTTCACAATGTGGATAGGTATTCACAAGCTCAGAGGCATATTTGGCCCATCACTCCTTGAAAGCAGTAAGGGTAGGTACTAGCAAACTGCAAATGATTAAATGGTCCAGTTGCCTTGCATTTTCTACGATTGTGGCATCTGGTAGCAGATTTAGAACCACTAGGATAGGCTGGTAAGAAACCATGAAGTCCTATAACCAACTCAGGTGGTCAATTTTTGGTGTAAATGCTCAGATTCAGCAACAATACAGGTATTTAAGAATGTATTTACCTGGCTATGTCCAGCAACATCACAGCATCAGTCTCCAAAAGTAAGCCAAAATGAAGCAAAAATCCCAAATCCATACAAGATTGAAACAAAGTTGCTGACTGATCTGAAACAGTAGGGAAGCATGCAGAATCCATCAAGATATTGATGGACAAATCATGCAGTTACACCTGGCCTGCTAAAAGCTTTGTTCCTTACATTAATACTTCACACAAAGCAGCAAAAAGGCAGAAGCAGTGTGCTACAGACAAATGGAAGGGTCATGCTGCTCAATGCTAGAAGTCAGTCTCAAAAAACACTTGCTCTAAGCACTCCTTAAAATGGAGAACATTGACATTTGTGCTGTAACCGAGACCTGGTTCAAGGTAGCAGAAAGCACCCCTTCAGTACCAGGCTACAACTCATTCCATCTTTTGGCCCCAGATGTTGGACCGAAGCTCCAAAGGTGGTGGTGTTTCCATATTCAAAGAAGGCACACACCTCCAGACTGGTAGCCCAACATAATGCATCAGATACCCAATGTTAGCTGCACCTAAGTGCAAGAAAGCAATTCAGGTCATAACCTGCTATAGGTCCCCAACCATGTCCCAAGACTCTCACTCCATGTTCCTAAGTACCCTGGAGAATATTAGGGTCCAACCCAACACTTACTAGGCGACTTCAACTACTCCTCCATTAACAGGGAAAACTACTTTTGTACCAATACACTTACGTTTCCTGAAGTTCATTAATTTCAGTGCCCTGGACCAGCTCATTCTTACCCCCCATTAGAAGCAGCAATGTTCTTGACCTGGTCATTTCTAACATGGGCGACCGGTGCTCTACACCAATAATCAGCTCCTCCCTGGTTAGATCCGACCACAAACTAATCAGCTTGGAAATCCACATCCTCCACCCCCCCACAAAGGTAACCACCATGAAAAACTTAAGCCAACTTTGGGCTCCGAAAAAGAGGTGGCCAACTTCACAGCACCCATGCAAACTGAGAATCGTATGACCGAATCATATACCAATGCACTGTACAAACACCTACACAAATGCAAGGATCTCACCATATCCAATTGAACCAAGATGCTCTCACAAAAATGGAAGCCAATCTGGTGGTCCCCTGCCATAAACTACAACAGAAGGAGGAAACTGATGGAGTAAGGTGAAGTCCCAAGACTGGAAAAACCCCAAACTCAAAAAGTTGAGATCCCTCAAATACTCTTAATGCTAGCTATGGAAACAACTGCAGCATATAGTAAAGACCACCACAAGGCCTTCTATAGTTATGTAAAGAATCTCCACGGCAATACCCAGATTTGCTCTGAGCTACTGCACAATGGTACTTCCTATACCAAGCCAGATATTGCCAGTATACTAGCAGATTCGATGTCAACTTTACCCCTCTCCCCCCCCCCCAGGACCAATACAATACTAGTAGATTGCCAGGCACCCAGTATTACTGCTGCACAGGTTAAAATGTCACTGTTCAAGGTCAAGAATACAGCTTCTATGGGATCTGACAATATCCCTGGCTGTGTTCTACATGAACTAGTGAACTGGCACTACCCGTGTGCCCTGTGCAATCACAGCCTCACCTCAGGCTTTGTCCCTACCAAATGGTGCACTGCTACATCCCTCTCCACAAAGAGAGACTACAGATCCTGGAAACTATCGACCCATTAGCCTAACGAGCCTGATATGCAAAGCTATGGAATGCATCATGGACCTAACAAGGATACAGGAAATCTCCAAACACTGGATCCCACAGTTTGGTTTTGTGAATGGTAGATCATGCCATTCAACTTGGTAGACTGAGTCACTAGAGCTGTGGATGAAGGCAAGGTGGTCCATATAGCCTACCTTGATCTGGCCAAGGCTTTTGATACCATTCCCCACTCAGGAATCATAGAAAAACTCTAAGCTAGGCATCAACCCCTATATCACTACGTGGGTTGCAAACCAGCTCACAGATGGAACCCACAGTATGAAAGTAGCTGACTCCAAGTCAGACTTCTGACTAGTCTAGAGTCCCACAGGGTTCGGTCCTGGGTCCTTTCCCATTTGGTATCTACTTCTCTGAAGTTCAGGCCAACACAAAGGGACTCTGGCTGATGGTCTGCAGTTGATTGCTAGTTGGGAGCTATTAACTCCAAGTGATGTTGACATCCTGCAGAATGACCTCACTGAGACCAATGACATGTCAGAACCATGGTCTTGTGCTAAATGCCAAAAAATGTTATCCCCTTTGGGAAAAACCCAGTTCCCATTAATTACCACACTGATGGTAGTCCACTGAACACAGAAGGCATTAAGAAATCTGGAAACAAGTTGCCAGCAACCTGTCTTGCCACAATGCCACTGTGGTCAGAAAGTCCCTCTGTGGCACATCTCATTGCTAAGGGTTTTGAATCCAGGAAGAGGTAATAGTCTCTCTACTTTTCCCTCATTAGGCCAAGAGGGAAATTGGCCATTTGGCATGTACCTTAGACACCAGCAACTGGAGAGGCCACAAATGTACCTCAAGAGGATCCTAGGCCTTAAACACTTGTCCTATATGGACCAACTCAAAACCTCAACTATTCTGTCTCATATCACCTTAGAGGCCATCTCTGCTTGATTTACAAAGCAATGTCTGACCCAGCTCCGTTAGAAATGCTACATTTAAAGAAATCCCAACTTCATACCACACGCTCCAGAGACCTCAACCTCATCACCACAATTAATAAAAAATGCTGGAAGGACAGGTCCATATCCCAGAGACTGCCCATGCTATGGAACAGACTTCCCATACATGTCAAGCAGAGCACCTCACAGACCCTCTTCAAGAGGAATCTTTATGAGTGGATGGGAAACAGAAAATTCAACCCAAGGGTAACTCCAGTGGCTCTACTAGACACAGGCACTGGGAATTAAGGGCAGGTGGCACTATGCCATGGAAATCCTATGTCTAGGCTTGTAAAGGCCCCAGGGCCATTAGCCTAGTACACACTCATGAACCTAAACATAACATACTTTATTGAACCAATTTAAAATGAAGCACTTTCATCCCATTTATATCAAGACTTCAGAATGACCAACAGCAACACCTTTTTGCTGGTTTATGGCCATTGGTGGCTGTTCCCCTGCTTTTGGTTACTTCACACAAAACTACCTTCCTTGACTAGCATCCAAGTTGACCCTCATGTGAATAGCAACTCATACTCCTGCCAAAGTAAGGGAGGACTTGTGTAGCAATGTCTGCTTATCTCCTTAGTAAGGAAAACATGCCAGGGGTACAGTGGCCCATAGCAGGCCCAAGTTGAGATTGCAGACAAGGAATCACCAGCTCCCAAGCGTACTACGCCAGTCAATTGGTTCTGACTTGAACTTGCGACACCCTGAGAGCTACTGTATGCCAGCTGCTAGAGCTCACCACCCATGTGCCATGTTAGAGCAAGAAAAAACTCAACCCTTCACAGGTGATTCTCTGCCTAGTAAAGGTTGGAACAAATGGGTCAACCATCAATGCGGCAGATAAGCAGCAAAGGGAGAAGGATACCAAAAATGTCCGTTGACTATACATTTTGAAATCATTAAACAGTACTTAGGATTACCACCATACAACTCTCACACCAGGAGCTTACTCTGCTGTGCCAAATTGTCAATAGGAGCTTCACAGCTATGATAAAGAAAAAGTTACTCGCCATAACATTCCATCTGAGTTGACCATCTTCAACCTGCAGGTTTGGATCAGAGAATCAGATCAGACTGTCATACTAAAGCTATAGAATCTGAACTCCAAGCTCCTCCCCGAACCATAACACCCTGTTCTCCCCTCAGTTTGCTGCTGTAATACATGCAATGTCTAACTACTTTCAACATACATAAGAAAACTAGAAAGCACTTCAGGAGCTCGAACAGGTAAAATGAGTACTGTCAGCATATCTGACAGGTACTAACTCATTTGAAAGGGGGATGGAGCGAGGGAAGGTTGAGGATGAAGTCAACTCAGATGGAACGTTATGGCAAGCACATTTCTTTATCTGAAGTTGAATTCAATCTTCAGCTGGCAGGACAGAGTCCCTAACTACACAGTAATCTTGGGAGGCCCTCACAAAAGGATATTCCTGAGCACCATGGAACCAAAGGATACCCGGTTTCCAGAAATGTCAAATTTGTAATGAGATATAAAGGTGAGAGGTTGTTCAAGTGGCAGCTGCACAGATCTCACTGGGAACTTTACATAGAGGATGCAGAGACGGACCTAGTAGAATTGGCCTTAATTTGAAAAGATAAGGAAAACCCTTTGAAGACTACACAAGCAAAATTCAGTTGATCCAGTTTGCCAACATGACCTTGGAGACTGGTTTACCCAACTTAGTCTTTGAAAAGGATATGGATAGCTGATCAGACTTTCTGAAGTTTTGTTCAGTCTAAATGTAATTTTCCATATACAGCCAGCATAAGAAATTTATACTCCCTTGTTTTGAAAGTTGGGGAAAAACTGGAAGACTGAAGAAGCATCCTTGGGCAAGAAAAGATTAGTATGCAGACTGTCTTTGTGAAAGATCAAATACAGTGGCTTGGTTGATAAGGCTTTAATTTCAGACACCCTCTTAGCTGAGGTGATGGCCACTAAGGTGGCATTTTTCCAAGACAAGTACTTCAATGTTTTCTGAAGGCTCAAAGGGAGGAGCAACCAAAGCTTGCAAAACCATGGCAAGATCCTGAGGGGAATAGGATTTTTTGATTAGTGGACACAGCAGAAAAATACCCTTTAGAAAAGCTTTGCACACCTTACAGGCCAAAGGGGAGTTTACCCCAATGTGAAAGTTGGAAATGGCCACAAACTAAACCCTCAATACAGAAAAACTAGCTCCATTATGGAAAAGGCCAAGTCATACAAGATGACCAAAATAGGTGCCATAAGGAGGTCTAAATGTTGATAGGCCGAAACTGGAAATCTTTTCCATTTGCCATTAAATATTTTCCTGGTAGGTTTGCTTGTTGCAATCAAGATTTTACTGGGGAAAAAAGCTTGGGACTTCTAGCATCCTCGAAATTGGAGCAACCAAGCAGTCAGTTTCAAGCTCAAGACATCTGTTTGGGTCTAACCTGACAGATTAGATCTGGAACAGGATCCAGAGTCCACAGCAGACAAACCAGATGAGACCAAAGGAAGGGAAACCAAACTTGCACAGACCAAAAGGGAGCAATGAGGATTACTTTGCACTTCAACCTCTGAGCTTTCAGCAGAAAGCTGGGGATAAGAGGAAGAGGGAGATTAGCATAAAGCTAACCAGGGGGCCAAGCATACACTACAGCATCTTGGGGGATTAGGGCAAACTCACCGTAGTGTTGGAAGGAAAGGCTAAGATCACAGCAAGGTTGACCTAATTTCTGGAATATCATGTTCAACAGTGAAGTATTGAGACCACTCGTGAAGCATCAGAATGGGCATGCGGAGCTTTGTCCACCAGGATGTTTAACTTCCCCAGAATGTGCATTTCCTCTAGAAAGCAGTTGGAAAGGAGCACCTAATACCACAACCTCATGGGTTCAAAACGGGCAAACTTTATTCCTTCCTGTTTTGTTGATGTACCAAACTGACATGTTTGAATTGCACTGCTCATCTCCAGGACATTTATATGCAAACTGGCCTTGAAATGGGACCATGTGCCTTGGACAATTTGACCCAAATACCCCCTGCAAAACTGGGAAGAATCTGTGGTTATTGTGGCCCCTGGGGGGGGGGGAGACTAGATGGAGAGTCAACCTTTAAGGACATCTGATTGGAGCCACCAGAGAAGGGATTCCCTGCCTACAAGACAACTTATTTGGGTGACTTAACATGTACACCAGTAAAAAAACATTTGACAAGAGTCCACTGAAGTACTCATGAATCTGTGCTAATGGAACAAGTGATTGTGGCAGCCATGGAACCCAGAGCCCCGAGGACAAGACCTACTGGGGGAGCAGAATATCCAAGACCTGATATGAAGTCATTAGGTGAAGATCCTGTCTGGACACAACATGTTTAGCTATCATTTCTCAAGACAGGCTCTGATTAAGTCTATTGGTTGTATTGGTTGAAGCAGCAACTTCAGATTGAGATGCACAACATTGAGGCAAGCAGTGTGTCTGGCTTGGATGAATTGACATCTGGTGGGAGCAGTGAGGAGCTAATCATCCTGTCTGCAAACACATGGAATCCTTACAGTCAAGTGAACTGCCACTTCTGCCATGCATTTGGTAAACATTGGTGAAACCAAAGGGATTACTCCAAATCGATGATTGGCTCTCAGCCAGCAGCAGAGAAACCTGGAGTAACTGTTCATCTTGGTGTAACTGGCTTCAATATACATAGAGTGCATTCAGTCATCCTTCTGCAGAAAGGGCAGAATGGGCTGAATGACCATTTGGAGCTTTGAGTTGTTGGGGTTGGTAAGATCTAAAATAAGCGAGGTCCGGTCTTTGGGAACAAATCTGGAGTAGATGCCCGATCCAAACTGGTCTTTGCGATACTTTAAAGCTGCTCACCAAAAGTCATCCAAAGTCTCTAAAGCTGCACCCTTCCTCTGATTGGGTGGATCAGGGAGGTTTCTGGCTGAGGATGGATTTTGGAAAAAAGGGTATGGAATAACCTCTGGATATGGATATTTAATTCCAATTATTCATGATGGCTTCCCAGGCTGTTGGGTGTAAAAATAAAATGTCTGTCAACTGCCTCCAGAAAAGAGCAGTCTGGCAATCATTCAGGATCATAGATTAGGCCTGGTGGAAGAGGTAGGCATCTGCCATTGGCACCATTTCCAACTCTGTAGGAAAATCCATGTGAATCCTGAAAAGGACCTTGAGATTTTCAAAACCACAGCTTTTTACCTCCATGCTGGCTTCTGGAAAAAGGTTAGTGGCAGCAAAGCAGATTCCAATGACAGTCTAGGTCTTTCCGTACTTTTCACTTTGGGAGTTTGACAGTCTGACCAAAGATGATCCATTGATAGTGGTATTAGTGAACACCTTGAAAAGGTTCCCAAAAAATCACAGCTGCATCCAGGCATGGCATCTGATAGCAATACCCGACCCAGCCACCATTGAGGTTCCTTCCGCATGAGAAATTAGCTGCATGGACATGTTTCATATGGAATGTAGGGTGGCCATTCTGGAGGAAAAGCTGTTCCTCAGCAGAGCTGGACCCTGTAGCAGAAAGTACAATTGTGCACACTTACCATAAATGCAGATGTTAATGTATTCACTGTTGCAGTCATTACATTTGGGTTCTGCTTGCAGGTAGCCCTCAATCCTGATTAACAAAGTCTTGGGTCCTGCGGTCGGTTGCCATCTCTTCCATATAGTCAGGTCGGCAGGGGTATAAAACATGCAGCAGACGCTATTACATCAGTTTTTCTTGCCACAAATGTCAGTTGCCCCCCTAATGGGAAGCAATTAAATATAAAAGTACAATGATATACCTCCAGCAAAAAATCAAATACACCAAAAAGCTTAAGCATAGTAAAGGAAAGTAGAGGTATAACCAAAAGTTAGAGGGCTGGAGGGAGGGTAACGAGGACTCCAACAGTGAATACACTATCAACATTTATGGCAAGTGTACACAGCTATACTATGTTAGTTTCACTGATGCAGTCATTACATTTGGGTAGATTCCCAAAGCTATGGTTGGGAGGCAGAATTTAAATATCATTAGGACCAGCTACAAGGCAAGGCCCTGCAAGACTGCAGTGGCAAAGCTAGCTCTGGATTTACTTGGCAAAGGATAATGCTTGGTGAAAGTATGTACAGAACTCCAGGTAGCATCTTCTAGGATGTCCCTAGTAGGGACACCTCTGAGAAAGGCTGTAGAGGTAGCAGCCCTGGAGTGAGGTCTGATCCCCTGGGGGATAGGTTTTCCATGGTGCTTATAGCAGAAATGAATGCAATGGGCCTATCCATTTAGAAATGGTTTGCTTTGAAATAACCTTCTCTGCCCCTTCAGCAAATGCCACCAGCAGTTCAGATTTTTTGAGGTTTAGTCCTGTCCACGTAGAATCAAGTTGTCTGCACATCTAAAGAACGCAATATCTGTTCCCCTTTGTTCTGCAGATTGGGAAAGGTTGGCAAAAGAATGGATCAAGATCTACACTGGATACCACCTTGTGCATGAAGGATGGATTGGTTCTGAGGGACACCCTGTCCGCATGAAAGATGATGAAAGGCTCCACTGCCATAAGGGCCTGTAATTCAGATACCCTTCTAGCTGAAGTGACTGCTAAAAGGAAAGTGGTTTTCCAAGAAAAATTTCAAGTCCGCAGTAGCAGCTGGCTCAAAAGGAGCTAGAGAGTTTCTCCAAAACAAAGAAAAGGTCCAGGCAGGGGTTGGAAACTCCTGGGTGGTCTCAAATTTTTGGCCCCTCTGAGGAACTGCTTGAGCAGTGGATGAGAGAAGAGGGGAGGTTCTGTTATGAGCTGAAATGGCTGAGGTGTGGATTTTGAGGAAAAAAAAAAGACAGGTCCTTGTGAAGCATCTCAGTTAAGTATAGTAAAATCTGAGGTAAATTGGGTGCTGCTGTGCTCATCCCTTGAGATGAGTTCTAGGCACAGAATCTTACCCATTTTTCAGCATAAGATTTTCTAGCACTAGTCCTTGCTTCTAAAATATCCATCACAGGTTTACTGTGGGATGGCAAAGGAGATATTAGGAAATTAGCCAGGCTGCAAGGTTCAGTGTTAGAAGTGGAGGGTGCAGAATTTGGTTCTGCTGGGACAACAGGGAAGGAGTCTAAGGCAGGTGCCATGGGGGTAAGTGACATTGCGCAGGAGGGGGTACCAGTGTTGGTGTGGCCAGTCTGGAGCAATCAAAATCATCCTTGGTTTGTCCTGTGATTTTTAGTAGTACTTTGGAGAGCAGAGGGGGAAGGCATAAACTGACAGGTTTTTCCAGCTGAAGGACAGAGCATCTACTTTCCAGGCTTGTTTGTGCGGAGTCCTTGTGCAAAATTTGTCCAGTTGGTAGTTCTGGGGAGAGGCAAATAGGTCTATATCTGGGCTCCCCCATTTGCTTGTCAAAATGTTGAAAATCCTTTGTTCCAGTTTCCACTTGTGGGTCCATGAGGTTTCTGCTTAGTCTGCCAGTGTATTTAATTTTCCTGGCAGGAATTGATCTTGTAGGTGCACTTGGTAGCTCAAGGCTGTGTTCCACAATGCCATGGCTAATCTGCAGAGGGGGTAAAGAATGTGTACCCCCTGCTTATGTACCGCATAAGTGGTGTTGTCCATCTTTACCATTCCTGGAAGTCTGGTCCTTGAAGGCTGTCACAGCATTCTGTACAGCTAACATTTCTTTTTGATTGATATGCAGGTGCATTTGACTTGAGTTCCATTTGCCCTGAATGCACGTTCTTGCCAGGTGAGCCCCCTATGCATAGTCTGATGCATCTGTTCGGGTGGCAGGGGGTGGTGTGAAAGGTAGTTTTGGTAGCAGGCCTCTGCCCAAAGGAACTCTAGGCATAGGCAAGGTATGATGGGAATCATTGCTTCTAGATCCTGGTAATGTTGACACCATAGGCGTTTTAGATGCCACTGTAGTTTCCTCATATGCAGTCTTGCATATCGAATTGGAAGAATGCAGGAGGCCATGAACCCAAAGGCTTGCAGCATTTCTCTTGCAGATAGCAAGGTTTGTGTGGCCACTTGTTTGAAGTAGGTTGTCAAATGAATCTCTCTGGTGTGAGGTAAGCCACCTGGGAAGTTGTATTCAAGCTTGCTCCCAGGAATATAATTTGTTGACAGGGTACCAGGTGAGATTTAATTGTTTATGGTGTACCCCCAGACAGGTTAGAACCCTTGTACAAAGGCCAGATGATTCAAACATGTCCTGGCTTTATGCCAGAATTAGACAATTGTCCAGGTATGGGTATATTTGAATATTTCTTTGCCTACAAAATGCAATAACTGCTAGGCATGTTGTGAATACCCTGGGCGCAGTAGATAAGCCATAGGGGAGTGCAGAGATTTTATAGCGTGTGTAGCCTGCTTTGAAGCGAAAGTATCTTCTGCAAGATTCCCTGATTGGGATGTGCAGGTATGCTTCTTTTAAAGCTAGTGTTGCCAACCAGGCATCTCTGGCTAGCATAGGAAACTGGTGAAGAGTTAGCATCTTGAATTTTGGAATCTCCAAAAAGGTGTTAAAAGTAGACAGGTCCAGGATAGAATGCCATGAATTGCCTTTTCTAGGAACCAGGAAGTCTCTAGTAGAAACATTGTCCCTTTTCCTCTTCTGGTACCAATTGAATAGCCCCCATGCTTGAGAGAAAGTACTTGGTTGTGGGCCTCTGCCCACTGATTTGGAGCTAGGTCCAGCCACCAGTTTGGTGTTTGCAACATGTGGAAGTGAAATCTGTATCCCTAGGACACTATTTAAAACCCATTTGTCCTGGGTAATGAGCTCCCAGTTCTTTGCATCTTTTCCCCAAAAGGGGCAGTCAGTTAAGTGCTTGGAAATTTTGAAAAGGAAGTCATTGAGACAGTTTACCATAGGGGGGAGTCTTATTGCTCCCAGATTTGGAAGTGGAGGCCCCCCACTGCTTAGTCCCGTGTCCCCCTGGGACACAAATTTGGGGTTTCAGCTGTGTCTGGGTTTGGCTTAAGACCTGGAAGGGGCTGGAAAGGACCAATTTTTAGAGGGCCAATGCCTACTAAAATATAGGAAGCTGAACTTGTAAAATCTAACAGTTTGCATAGATTTAGCTTCATCTTCCGTCTTAAGAACTTCCCTCAGCCTTGTTGCCAAACAGGCGGTCCTGATTTAAGGGAGCATCCAGCAATTTAGCTTTAACATGATCAAGTAAAGATTGCTCCTTATGGCAAGCATGCCTTCTGAGCACAGACCCAGTAACAGCAGCCCCGCAAGAGGCCTCTAAGAGTCAAAACCACATTGCAAAGTAGGTTTTCCAACCTGCTCAGCAGAATGCAGTAAATCCTGTAATTCTTTATTTTCCACACAATCGGGAATCAACATAAAACTTTGTTTAAGCAATCCATTAACATGCTGCTGATACTTTAACATATGAAACTGGCAGTTTAAAGCCCTAATGGCCCAGGTTGCAGAAGTATAAACCTTCTTACCTTATCTATCCAACACCCTGGAGTCTCTTATCAGAAGGGGTAGGATTTTTAACAGTAGAAGCCTTAATGTCTTTGGGCCCCTGAGAAATGGTCTCTGTATCCACCATAGGATTTTTAAAAAGGAACTTGTGCGACTCAGGGACCCTGTAAGTAGGTCAGGTTTTCTGGGAGCAGGAGGCCAAACTAGATTCCGAAAAAGCATAAACTATGTCTAGTACAGGAGGAATAGCTAAATGCCTATGCTGAGGCAGGAGTAAGAAATCCCTGAGCCTTTTTTTTTTTAATCAGAAAATTCCTGGCTTTCCCAGTGGAAATGCTCCCTTAGAGCATGTAAGGTTTCACCAAAAGAAAAATCCTCTTTAGGGAAAGCAGAGGGAATAGAATGCTCTGCATCAGAATCCTAGATAAGGGCAAATCCAGATCAGAAGAATCAGAAAAAACAATCCTGGTCAGATGATTCATAAACTTTAGTCCTAGGCCTCTTGGGGGGGGGGGGGGGTTGGCTAACTGATTAGTGTTATTAGATCTTCAGCCTTTCTTATTTGTTTTCTAAGCATAGAGGTCTGAACATGTGGCCTGGGCATCTTTTTTAGGCATTGTTCGAGATTTAGGCCCAAGTGAAGGAGGGGTGTGTTTAATATGCAAGTCAGTAGGCCTGAATACACTCAGAAGCCGGTGCCTGTACAGAGGCTCTGGACCCATCCAAGGTAGAGACATCCACGGATTCCATAGTTGAAGCATCTCGTGACATACTGGACTCCAAATGGGTCTCTATAGAAGCCTGCGAATCAGAAGTAGCGGGTATCAGGGGCTGCGAAAGCTCCTCAGAGTACCAGTGAACTGGCAACTGGCTTAAAAGCATCAGTTTTGTACCTCAGCGGACTGTCTTTATCTTTGCATTTTTTCAGAATCCTGGTAGTCTGATGGCTAACTGATGATATTTCTGGATAATTAAACTGAGAACAGAAATATTTAGAGGCAAAAAGATACTGATAGTGCACTGATTAAAGCACAAAACAGACAGCAAAGTACGTCATGGTCAAGGCCTAGGCAAGGAATACAGTACGAATGAAAATCTGATGTATTTGCTTTCCACAAGTAATGCAATTAACTTTTACTGACATTGGTAAGGATCAAGAAAAAAGTTTCCCCAATGGGATACATAGCTTTAGTTGAAGACTTCGGTTCTGAAACCAAAATGAAAAATTTCAGGAGTCAGACTGGCACTTGCAAACTGCTTTGGGCACTGCACAGAGAGACTGATTTAATAGCATCTGCTGCATGTATTATACCCCTAATGACCTGATGTCATGGAAGGGACAGCAACCGACGCAGGACCAAAGACCATTAATCAGGCCGACTGAGGGCTACCTACAAGCAGATAACCCAAATGTAATGAATGCAACAGTGAAACACGAACATCCAGAGGGTTCCTTGATCAACTCACTCTGTAGTCTAGCATTGCAGTGCTGAATTATTTGGTACATGCAGCCAAAGTCATTGAAGCATGCACCCACTTACCAAAACTGTGCAAAGCCCTAGACACTTATTGGGATGCACTGTAGATATTTTGGGCCAGCTCCTTAGGGGCTGCAACCACCATGGCATTGACAAGAATAACCTTAGTCCAATGGGATCTGTCTGGGTGCTCAGGATTTTGTCAGGGTGCTTAGGAATGGGGTCCACTGTATCCAGCTCCTTCCACACCATGCATGAAACAAGATTAATAAGAGGTTCCACAGGAGGGGACACCGAAGTAGATGGGCCCAACCCAAAAGCCTTCAGAAACAGATTCCTCCAGGTTAGTGTTTGGGCAGACCAATCACCTTTTTGGCAAAATGTATCCATGTCGCCAAAGGGGAAATCATGGGTGACCTGGGGGACCCTTCCCCTTGGATAGTGTTCTGTGAGAAATTCCAGTGGGGAATACAAGTGCCTCCTTTTGCACTAACGCAAGGGACTTCCTTGGTGGGGTGCTCTGGGAAGGTATCAGAAGACCCACGATGTTTCAAAGAGGACAGTCGAACACTTTCTGGGTAGGCTGTCCCAATAACAGAACAGATCAAAGTAGCAAGAGTCTAGGGTCTTCTGAGCACAAAGAACCCTCTTGTCCACTTTGAATGCCAAGGCTGAACGAGGAAATTAGGTCAACGTCCCCAAAGCTGAAGCTGTCAAGGGAGAAGCCCAACAAATCTGTGCCACCCCTGGATCTGAGTTGAGTCTGAGCAGAGCTGGCAAGTGCCAAAGCTCCAAGGGGAAGAAACAGCACTGAAAACTTTGCAGCAGACATCACCCCCCTGGACTCTATGCTGAAGCTACAGCTCCAAGAACCACTCTGCTCCAAAACTGTGGGAGCCGGGTCAGTCAGGAAAACTGTTGGAGTAGAGATACTTTTACCCATCTGCTTTGACATCTCAACTCCAGGCATCTTCAGGCTCAACTCCAAACCAGAGGGTCAGATCAGAGGAGGAGTTGGGGTAAAGGCAGGTTGATAGCTCACAGATACTGGAGGGGGACAGAGTAGGTAAAACCCCCAGCTGGACTTTTCTTGAATGGACAATCCCCCAGCTGGATTTGTGCCTGGAGAAACATCCTGTACCTCTGCTTCGGAGACCACAGGAAGACCTGGTGGATGATGCAACAGATGGAAGTCTAGAGACTGGCCTGGAAGAATGTAGGAGACTTTGGCCTTGAGGCAACCAGCTCTGGTGAAAAACTTCAAGGCAGTACTGAGGGGAAGCCTCTATCACAATCAAAGCAGAGTCAATCGGATCCAAAGTTTTTGATAAATTTCTGAGGTGGTTCTCCTGTTCTAAGAGACCTTTCTGGTGACTGTTTGCACTTTATTTTGAAGGGGGGGTTGGACCCCTGAAGTAGAAGGTGAAGCAGAGGAAGAGGCAGTAGATTAACAGGCCTTTTAGGATCACTTCTTCTGGTTTAAGGCCCACTGGTTGTAGCCAGCACAGATGGGGCAGGAGTCATCCAAATGCAAAGGCTCTAGACATACCACACTGTGGGCATCTGAAAAGGGAGTTTGTCCCAGCAGGCAACATCTTGAAACCAGTTTCGATTCTGCCATAAGTTTCTGCAACACAAAGCATGCGGCAGAAAAAGCAAGTTTTTTTTTAGGAAGGAATAGACACAAGTCTATGGAGAAGGGTAGGGAACTTATCTTGCAAAAGAGATATGAAGGGATGAGTGGAGAGCAGAGCATTATGGGTAGGGGAGGAGCTCAGACTTCAGATCCTAGGAGCTTTAATACAAGAGTGATTCTATTCTCTAATCTGACCCTCAGGTTGAAGACTGAAGTTAACTTCAGATTAATCTACTGTACCCAACTTAGAAAAGAACAACAAGTAAAAGCACATGTCCTTGTCCACACCACTGCACACACCACCATTCTGAAGATACAAGCTGAAAATTTTGCTGTACATGAAAAGACTACTTTCACTGCAGATTCATAAAGCAGACTATGGTACCAGCATAATCACAGTACCACAGTATTGCCCCTGCCATATTTCTTTATTTGCAACACAAGTAAATGCACTCTGTACTGAATTAGTGAGCATACAACTTTAGGCCACTGGCCTGACTGTACAGAGCTCTTGGTACATACATTTCCTACAAAGTGTAGTGCAACAGAGTCTAAAAAACTGAGAGTTTCAAATTATGTATATAGTTTTAGTTATTTGCTGATCACACTGGAAGACTATTCCAGCCATTATCATTTTTATATGCAGCAAGGTGGACCAAGCAGTGGCTATGAAGTGGCAATCCCAATTTACCAAGACAAAATTAAGATCAATTCAGAAGCAGAGCCTTTTTAGGGAGCAAGCTCAAGTTGTGGAATCTACTCAGCGTTATGGGGTTTGACTTCCCAAATCCATGATTACATGAAGATTAAGACTCAACAATGTTTGATGCAATTTCCCCAAAACTGCCTGGCACAAAGTACACAATTAGTGAGACTTGTCAAAACTGGATAGCTGGACACCTGCTGTTTTAATGCTGAAGAATCCTGCATGTGTTGTCAGACCTGCTTAAACTCATTAAACCTAGAATAAGAGTCCCCACAACATAGGCTCACAATTAACTGAATTTAGAACCAGTGTACCACTGAGCCAGTAAAATCACTCCCATTTCTCAGTCAAGGTTTGATTTGATAAATAATTTTATACAGTCAAGATGCAACATTTCAATGTAGCCAAGAACCAGATTTTACACAGTTGAAAGCTCATGCAAGAATGTTGCAGAAAATACATAGCAGAAAAATGCCATAATGCCCCATTATAGATTAATCTGATGGGGATTTAAGGTTGCACACAAAACTCAGGCTAACAAGACTGCAATTACCTCTTTGTATTTACTGATCCAGTAAAGTTGGTCTTTGGGATAATCAAGTGTGAGGCCCATTGGGTCTTCCATCGACACAACCGTTATCAACTTTCTACCAGATCCATCCATCCCAGCAGATTCAATCTGAGCAGTACCCTCGTCTCCATGATTAATCCAGAACATCAGTCTGTAAAACATTGTTACAATATTAATGGAGCTTCACTAGCTTCTCCAAATTGTATAGATGTTACTATAAAGATGACTATATGCATTTCTACTGGAGTCAATTTAACAGGTCTGATTCAGTTTAAAAAACCTTTATCACTTCAAACCGAAAACAAACCATATTAATATTTATCACAGCTCAGTCCAACATTATACACCTGTTCCATTCCAGTCTCCCCTTAAACCTCACTTCCTGAGCATTCTGCATGTATAGTCTCCGCAGTTTCCATTCCGATAATTTGCTCCCTCCCTTTTCTAAAGAATCCAATTCCAGTTCCATCATATTCAATACTTCAGAGTTGGTTTAATTGATTTTCTAGTAGTTGCTTTTTTTTTGGCAGCCAGCCTTTTTGTCTAGACAATTCAGATCCATCTGTTCTGCATTTTCCCCCAAAATAGTTTACCACATTACCTGGCAGTACACTGATGCAGTAAGTACTGCTGCCACTTAAGTGTTCTGATGTTGCCAAAGACTTACAAAAATAAGTTTCCAATGCTTTCTGCTCACTTACTAAAACATTCCCAATTTTCTGCATTTGTCAGAATTAGAGACTCCTAACTCAAAGAGATGGCCATATCTTGTAGTTTACTTCATATTTTAAATAAGAGTTTTAAAATGAAAATCAAACTTAACTGACTCGTTAGAGACCAATATGGCAAAAATACAAGAGCAGACTGAATGTAGTCTTCACAGCCTATTGAATAGTTTAGCCCAAAAGGCAAAATCATTTTCCATTCTTTATAACCCCCATTGGTGACCAGGTCTAGCCATGCTTCAAGTATTCCCTGTACCTTGTGTCTGCAAGGTAAACACCTTAACCATTATGCCAAACCCCATACAAATTGCTAGAGATGCTGGGAATTGAAGCAAAGATCTCATAAGTGAAAGGATACCACCACTAAGCTACATACATGTGTACAAGGATGTAGATGCTGCTTAAAAATTATGGCTGAGAAAACTACGACTTGTAAGCCAGAAAGTACAGTAGTTTTCACTGAGATACCCTAAACCTTCTGTAAGAGGACCATGGGATATCTGCAAATGACTCCTTAAGGACAATGTTTCAGCTATATGGCTTCTGCATTTCCACTCAAGTTTTTATGGATACATTCATGCCAATAAATGTAAAGTCTAGCTGTGGGCATGCATGTTTCAGCCTTATGACTGAAGCTGAAACATACATGTCCATGACCAGTGGGGCTTTGCTTTATTGGTCTGAATGACTTAAGTGGACATTCAGAAGCCATATAGCTAAAACATTGTCCTTAACGGGTCATTTGCATATATCCCATGGGCCTCTTGCAGAAGGCTTAAGGTATCAGTGAACACTAGCTAGCTTTTTCTCGTATTTAGTAATTGGTCTGACCTTTTTACTCTATTATACAGGGAATGCAAATGGGCAAAAAACTGCAAGTTGCTTCTGAAAGGAACACCACTGCTGTCTGCAATAATCGTGTGCTGTATACATAGAAAAGAAACTGCTACTGAATGACATGGGAACAGAACATACAATCCCTAAAAAATCCAATCATTTCACCAGACCACAGATACCATCAACTTCCCGCTAGTCAAGTATGACCATGTCCAAGTTGAAACTGCCAAGCATGTATTCAGAGGAGAGAATTTTATTTCTAATTTATGATATTTATAAGTAAAAGGACCTTTACACCATAAAGCAGCATTAATGAATGCACACCATTAAATGCCTTAAATGCAGAATACCTAGATTTAAACAGCACCCACAGCACACTGAATGCATGTTCACTGTTCAAAATCAACCCTTAAGGTTTCAAAGCGTTGCATCTTAAACCTGGTTTCAAAAGTTCATAAATTCCACACCAGCTTGGAAAACTTGGAAAATCAGACCAATTAAAAATGTTTCATATCTATTGTATTGAGACAGACAATAAGGCAAGAGAAATGTTCTTTGAGGGCACCTAACAGTTCATCTGCTGTGTTGCCAGATCCACACCTTCAAACTCACTTTTGGGCACAAAACGGTCAGCATAAATATCAGATGCAACTATCAGTATGATTGTGGCCCAGTTCTCTGCTGTACACTTAAAACAATTGAGTAGATAGCTTGGATAATGACCAATCCTTGAGTGAAGCATGCAAAGACCCCTGCCTATAAACATCTTGCACAGGATCTCAAATATTAAAGCCTTGTACAAACCCCCCCCCCCCATCTCACATCATAAAACCTGTGTGCCTATTCGGGATTTTCCCCAGTACAAATTGGTTTACCCTTAATACATAAACTGAGCACAGTGAAGCCAGTTAGCATAAAGGATCAGATCCAAAGAGCTGGCCCTGATCCAGTTGCTTCAGCAAGTATACCCTAATTGCTCTGATTGGTGGCTAATAATTGCAACACTGCTTTTCTTAGATTCCTTAATATTTAGGCTACCATCAGTAGGCTGGCGTAATCTTAATGCCCTCATGGGTGTTCCCCCTCAGGGCACTGAAGACTTCATAACATTCAAATATGAGCAGTGTGCACCCAATTTAAAATCAGTTTAGAAATTGGCTTCAGATTGATTTACCTCAACTTCAGTTGCACATCTCTAAGGAAGTTATGTTGGGATTAAATCCCAGTACCACTATATGGGGAGGCTTGCTCCCAATTTGCCAAAGGTTTTTTTCTCAGTTCAGACAAAACATAAGCTAGCTTAAGGATTCAACTGTTCTGCACCTACCTTTAAGACTTGCTAGCCCGTCATTCACTTATTGGTATTGGGGTTCTTGGGCTCTAGTTCATCTGCATGGAAAATGGTGAAATAGCACACTGATTAAGCCACAAAGTGCAAATCTCAATGCCAGACTTGTCCCCATATAGCAAATTTTACTGGGAATAATGTTAGGATAAATTCTGCAAAAACGAACTGGTAGATCAACCACTTAATTGGGGGCACAATATAGTTCAAATGAAAGCAATTTAGGTCTTCATGAGGGGCAGAGGCCAGAATTTTTAAAATGGAAATGTAAACATCTTGTATTGCTGGAGGAAAGGCTGACTACAATTAACACATGGCTTGAAGGCTGCATCAGTAAGAATTGCAAAATGTGGAGAGTAGTCGCCAGTAATTAATGCAATTAAAGTGTCAAGGTAAGTGACAAGACATCTGGAAAGAAAGCTACAGTCTTCCCCTGACATTTAAATGGTGTACCATTGCAGTAAGCTGCACAGAAGTGCTCAACACAGCATTGATCACTTGACAGTAATGTCCTCGTAACTACAGATGATTACAACTTGGGCTGCCTGGGTCAGTACCATCATTGCACACTTTCTAAAAGTACACAGTTCATGGATCTTTGTGAACATCAACTGAATATCACAAGCAAGCTTGGGAACAGAGAAACCGCAATCTGTGTACTGATTGACATTTCTGCTCAGTTGCTTTGTAACCAGACAAAACCCTAACCAGTCTGTTGACCTACTCTTACCCAATGAGGAATTGTGCAGTTCCATACCTTGGGAACCAAGGACAACTGGGAGTAATATTCCTTTACAAGGATCTTCATTTTCTACTCAAGCCTTAACCCTACAGCATATGCCCAGTAATCTGCTCTGAGATACAGTCGGTATTGGAGACAACATATCCTCACTTCAACAATGCCTCAAGGTTGCATTTGCAGTCTTCAATCTCTGGCATTCTATAAGCAACATTTCTAACCCAGGGATAGAGCCTCACCCCCTCTATCGTCCCAGAGGTCATTTCAAGCCTAGTCATTTCATCCCAATGTAATACCAGAGAAATACTAGTCAATACTCAAGATAGACTAATAACTATCCATGTCCAGGAAGGGTGTGGTCACTATCCCTGGTTAGAATTTATGGCACCCCTCCACTCATACAGGTTCAAGTGTCAAAGGTGCTGTTTCACATGAATTGGCAAAATGGCCAGCACAAAGGCAAAACAGCAACTACATTGTAAAAAAATAGGAAAATGCTGCATATTACATTTCTAAAAAGCCTTCAGTGTAAACACAAATGAAAATGCAAATACCATCCATGATAGCTCAAAAACAAAGATACACCCCCCCTACTTTTCACCAATCATTTAAACCTGGAGTGAACAAAACTTAATTATCCAAAACTTTTATTCAATTATGCCAACCTAGTTTATTTCTTCCTTTAACCATATGATCAATAGCTGTAAACTGAAATCTAGCAGTGGAATGTTGTAACACATGCTTATATAAAGCATTAGACATTCTTTGCCAGACTGTCACTCAAATGTTCCGAAATACAAATCTTAAGCTGTCCAGAAGTGTCGTAAATAAAAATGCAGAACACCGACATTCAGCCACATAAATCACCCACTCTGAAATACAATTAACACAATATTTAACAGATGTATTGGCAGAAGAAAAATTCACATTGACAAGCAGTGCAGTGTCCACATGGGAAATATATTACCATGAGGCAGACTTTTTAAGATGATTCAAAACATTTACACTTCCCATTTCGGCATGTAAGTTGACATTGTAGGAGTAACATGACAAAATTTTTCTTATCAACTGATAAAACTGGTCTAGAGTTGGCACCAAAAGTCATAACTTAACCGATGATCCTTGGAACGTGTTGTATACATCAAAGGTGATCCACAGACTGCAAAACATCGGGCCTGCTGTATTAATGGTATTCTTGTATCCTAGCACAAAATCTGTGAATTCCTTACTATTTTGTACAGCTCATCCAATTATGAGCATATTTTTAACCCTCAAAACTTGGGACTTAGGAATATTGTTAATACAAGATGGATGGCCACTATCTGCCAAGAAACTATTACACTGTGCAGCCTTTCTAAACAGGGAGGTATTTAGAGTCCCCATCATATTGCTTACTAACCATCTCAAGAAGAGATTAGTTGATCAAACGAAAAATATAGACCCCATTTGTTTTCATTTAAGTACTGAACAAATTATCATGTCAGATTTCCACATCAGCCAGCAGTCATCTAAATAACGCCTCCATATGATTTAACACTTTTTGCCAGAAATGGATATATCAGTGCCTCTATAAACCCCATGAACAGGTCACCATAAATGGGAGCTAAAGATGCCCTCACAACAGTTCCTTTTAGTTGGAGATAATACCCAGCAAAATAAGCTTTGGCAAAAATGTCTTAAACAGAAAGGTGTTAAACCCAGGTGCATAAATACACATACAATTTATCCAAAATTCAATAGCTCGCAGACCTACCCAATGAGGTATATTCGTATACAAGTCCTGATATATCAAGGGTACATATACACAGAGAAATCCAGTTTAGTCTGCCAATATATTCAAAAATTGTGGTTATCTTGTATTCTAGCACAAACTAAAGGCTTAAGATACTTGGTTAAAATGCAGATAGATGTTACCTGCCTAGTACAATCTGACAAAACTGTGCATCTGATAGTTGCCAGATATCTGGCATGAACATCTTTAAAAAATAACCATATGGTTATAAAATGCTGATAAGGGGGTTGCAGTAGTCCTATGGGATTGGGAAACATGTACAGGAGCCTATTCGCCAACTACCAGATACGTGGTTTTATCAGAAGATGTCACTAGACCCCACTTCACATTTTAAAAAGGAAACCAATTCTGTTTGGCATTGACTTTGGAAGAGGGCATTACTAGGAATATTGTACATTTGACTGTTGACCCACAGTTTTACATGCTTCCTAAAATTCATAAGAACCTTACAAACCCTAGAGTAAGGCCAATTGTGGCGGGTCATGGTTCTGTAACAGAACCATTATCTGCATTTTTAACCAACCATCTGCATTTTTAACCAACCATCTTAAGCCTTTATTAGGAGTTTGTGCTAGAATACAAGATACCACTTTTTGATTATTGGCAGACAACTGGATTCCAATTGGTATGTATATCCTTGCTATCAGGGCTTTATATACAGTTAAATCATATGTATGTACCTGGGTTTAACACCTGTTATGTTCAACAGAACAAGTTGACAAAAATCTTTTTAATGGGGGTGGTCAACTAAAAGGGAAAATTGAACTTGTAATATCTAACCCAAAAATGGCTGATGGCGCAAGAAAACATGTCTGCCACAGGAAAAAAAATTTACACCCAAACTAAGTGGGGGGCTTCGCTTATGGGGGGCATTGTTTGTGTGAAGGGATACTGTGAAGAGAATGATTATGCATTGCTTTGCATTCAGTTTGAGACAGTGACCAAGACCAGTTGCTGGTACCATCCTAGAGTATGCATACATACTTTAGATTCAATAATTGCACCCAGTTTGCAGTCCTCAGCAAACTTGGTCAGCCACAACCCCTTACTTTAACCTTAACGTCTGAGCTGTATATATCAAAAAGTAGGGGGCTCGTCACTGACCCCTGTGGCACCC
The DNA here is from genome assembly GCF_019279795.1 of Protopterus annectens. NCBI lineage: Eukaryota > Metazoa > Chordata > Ceratodontiformes > Protopteridae > Protopterus > Protopterus annectens. The sequence continues at coordinate 125,656,915 of NC_056751.1, read as the reverse complement.
TGCTGGTGACAGGTCTGTTGGCTGGAGTTACCCACTGTGTGCAGTTGAGCAAGTTGGCAACCCATCTTTCAAAGTAGATTATATTCAGTTTGGTGCAAGAAATCTGGACAAATGTTAACATAATGGGAGAAGCTTAAAAATAGTGACAGATTTTAAATAGCTCCTATAAACTTAAAGTTGCTAGAAAAAGGTGTGTTGACATTTATTTTATGAAGGATTTGAAGTCAAACTCAAATGTCATTGGGAGACTTCAATCCACAGATCCTCATTTGTGTTTTTGGCAAAACACGGAAGAGACCAAAAATGAGGCAAAAATCTGGACAGTTGAGAGGCGTTTGCCAAGTTTATCAGCAATGCTACAGTGAGATAGTGTTGAATGCCTTTGCCAAGTAGAGATGCCATGTGCATAAACTTTCCCTCAATGGCCCAGCTCACATTCTCAAAAAATCTGTATTTAACAGGCACGATCTGCCCTTGAAACAAAACTGGGTTGGATCCAGTGTTTGAGATCACCTATGTCTGAGGTCCATACTGATAAATCCAAGCCTGACCAGCCTCAACTGTAAGGCCATGGAACAATTCCCTGGGTCTGTTGGCCACCTGTGGAGGGGAATAACTGTTGCCCTTCTCCAATGCACAGAACAAAACCTGTGGTTAGGCTAGGATTGAAAAGGGTACTTAATGGTGATGCTAGTTCATATTTTATCCCATTTAGAATACAGCCTGGGATGCAGTCTGGTCCCACACGGGTAGTTTTGCTTTTGACAAAGCTTTGATGACCTGTTCTTCAGATATGTAGGATGGGGTAAGGTTTGCGACTAGTATGGAGAGTATAAGGGAGTGAAATTTTCAAACCTACCCACTAACAGGTTTGCCATCTCTATGGGGTCAGAGAGGAAGCAAACTAAATCATAGCAATCCACAAACTCCATCAGGCATCAGAGCTACTAAATGAACTCTGATCAGTTATAAAAGGTTGCCACATCAGTGAAGCTCACTATAGCAAGCTCAATTCGTGTGACATATACCCCCTTCCCCCAAAGCAGGTTACTTAAATTTCAGTGGAACCTTTTACCGTAACTGTGAACCAATAGTCAAATGCACACAGGAAAGTCTGGACTTAAATGAATCAGCCACAAAGGCAGCACTACGTAGGTCTAACACCAGTGGTGTAATCCACAGACAAAGCCAAATATACTCAATGTTCTACTGCACATTATACATACAAAAAAGTACCTTCACAATGATTAATGAATCCAAACCTGGAGCTCAGTTTCACATTAAAGTGTCCGGTCTTTTGCATTGGTCCACTAAAAGTGTGGCTAGCCTACATTCCCAAAAACAAGGTGCATGTTCCCAATAAAATTATACCCAACATAAGGGGATGTAGGTTTCCAAACTATGCAAATGTTTTTACTTCACTGAAAGTCAAATTTCTTTATCAGCCACAAAGTTTGATTGAATCAAGACTTCTTTTTTAGTAAGACCATGGTATTAGAAAAGGTTACCTTAAAGTCTACATGTAGTAATTAAGGCTGCTTAGCATCATATGAGCCAGCTCAATAAGGATTCACCCTAGCAACCTGATGTTGCTACAACAGGACAGCACTTCAGCTACTTGACAACAAAGTTTATTATGCAGCAACATATACCAATGCTCATTGCAGATGGAAAGCATCCACAACGATGCACTTGGCATGTCAGAGGCAGGCACAGACAGATCCAAGCCACAGGTCTGCCAGCAGCATGACTCAGTATTACCTCGTTTCTATTGCACAACTGGTCTTTGTGCAACTAGTGAGAATGAGAATTGATTGGTCATCCAGATGTTTACCTTGCTTAATTTTCTACTGAAATCAGACATGCATGCGCAACTGCTAATAAGCCCTTGTGAGCAAGCATTTTTCCTGAATCGGGCTACAAGTATTGTAGCTTAAACAATATTGTATCATACTGCATAGAGATGGTTTTTAGCTTCACATAACTTTTTTTTGCCACGAGAGTCCAATGTTAACCTCAGCGTAGGATTTAATTGCCACAGTTGCAACCCTTCCACAAGCATCAGCTTTCCAGAAGGTGCTGCATAACTTTACATAGCTAGTTTTCTGTAGCATGTATTCACTACAGAAACTATTTCCTGAACTGTACTCTGGAAAAATTTGTATTAAGAGCCACATATAAGCCTTAAATTCCTTGCATTATACAGTAGTGATGCAGCAGTTAATAGTATTACCATAGCATAGTATTACCAGTTAAATTCTTAGTCAAGTATCTTCTGAGAGTTCTGCCTGCATTTCCTACATCTCATTTTTGTGGCGTGCAAAATTTCTCCACATACTAAAAAGCATACTGTGGATGCATTAGTAATCCTCCAAATTGTCCACATGTGGGTGTACATGCACACCTTACAATAGGATCTCCTTTCAGGATCAGTGTCTTTCACCAAGTGAAAGCAATAATCAGCCTATGTCCCTAACAGGGATAGAAGCAAGCAGCTTGCTTGCAGTTGCACAAAATTTACTGTAATACCAGAAAATTACATTATTGCATTTCACTGTATGCACCCATGTGTTCAGTTTCATTTAACCTGCTGCATTACTGCTGATTAGTAGTTTTATTAAACTGTAGCTAGTACCAAGCTTAAGTTTTGATTTAAGCTCGGGCTTCAAACTAGTTCTTACTTAAGGTTTGTGGTTTAAACTCTTGGAGATGGTAGCCTCTACCTTCTAAGCTGGTGAATGCTTACTGTGCTTGTAATTCTAAGTGTCCTTTTCTGGTTTAAGTACTGGGGCTCCAAAACCATTTATTTTACATTGGGAGGATTTGGTCTACATCGTTGTGGCAGTATTGTCTAGCCAAATAAATCACACTAAAGCATCTAGTTTACTCATAGCTGAGCATTGCTCAAAGTTCCTCGCCTTATTCAATATTTGAATTATTCACTTCTCCCTAGATTAGTAGCCATGGATATGCACAACTGTGACCAGTCTGGTTGATATGGGTATTCTGAGGCAATGCAACAGTTGCCTTGTGTACACTGACCACCCACTACTGACAGTATATGCAAGAGGTGCAAATGCATTTTAAATGCTGAAGGCAAACTCGTACAACCAAAACTAATCCGAGGTTGTCAATGACACTTGCACCATGCTACTGCACAGGTGCAAGACCCTACACAAAGCTACTTATGCAGAAGCACTTAGAAGTAACCTTGAAACACTGACCACCTTCACAGTACAAAAGGTCCTCAGCCATCATGTAAACACTTCACCTGCAACTACACATCTAGTGCCTCCACTGCCAAGCCCTTAACGCAAAGCAGCACACAAATTCCCTGGTCATTGGTGATTCTAGTGATGCACACTGATGTCCCCCTTCCCAGACTAAGGAGAGTCAGAGTTAATTGCCTGTCCTGGGCTAGGATCCATCAAGTCACATGCACTCAAGTCATTGAACCACAGGTAGTAGCATGACTGTTCATGTCACTGCTAACCTGAAATGTACTTCCCTACATGATCAAGCTTGCAGATGGTCTCGGGCAAGTACAAGCCTAGCACTGAACAGCATACCACCTTTGCCAAGGATGACAAGTTACCAACGGAAAAGGATTTTGACTGCTTCTGGTGTCAGTCCATTCGGTATGATATTTGATGGCCTGGGAGGATGTGGTTGACAGACCACACTACTTTGGCCAGGGATGGTTGGCACTCATCCCCTTTTAAGCTTTCAGATATTGGAAAAGCCTTTCCACCCCATAGTGCCCTTTTTGGCCATGGCAAATTGAAACCTACCAACTTAACTGTGCATAAATGAATATATGAAGGTGGTACTGCTCAATGCTAGGTCTCAACTCCACTCCCTGCAAACCTTCACTCTGGAGAGCGTAAACACATGTACTAATGGAGATGTGGTTTAAAGTCATTGAGTACCCCATCAGTGCAGTGTTAAATTGTCTTCACACCTTTAGATTGGCTACTGCACAGGAATTAAAGGTGGAGTCTCAGTCTATTAAAACCAATCTCACATCCATGACTAGTTAAAGTGTACGACCCATTGGGACTCATCCAGCTCACCAGTGTCGTACCATATCGTTGCAGCTTGTAGGTCCCCCCCTCCATGTCCCAGAAAACACATACTACCTCTCAATGTACTAGAGTCCCTCACCGTTCAAACCAATGTAATATTCATGGGGGATCTCATTGGGAATTCTACTCCACTAGTGCACAAGCCCAGCAATTACTAAACTAACACATCCTGAAACAGTTGGCCCATTCTCCTATCAGGGGTAGGAACATCCTTGGCCTTGTACTCTAACATGTGGGTGGATGTTCACTCATCACATCTGACAATAAGGCAGTATTACTTGAAATAAAAAAAAATAGAGGCATGCAATGAACTACAAATATGTAGTAATTATTCCAAGGCTAATCCCTCTAAGCCCTTTGCTAAACCCCAAGCACCCCCAAACCCAGTAAACCATAGCATACATAGCTATTTACAAAATCTCTATACAGCCATATTGATAGCTGTATAGAGGGAGCTGTGCCTAATGTACTAAACAAGGGAAGCCACTTTGTTGGAATCACAGTATCAATTCATTAAACATTTTGGCCAAGCCTAGAAAAAAGCCCTTTGGCCATTCTAAACAGGTAGCTAAAAGGGTAAATACTTCAAAGGCTAAATTTGATGAAAGTAGCTTCTCTGGCAATGGACAACCACAAAGCTTTCCACAGACATGTCTATAAGAGTAAACAGTGCACAGAACTTATTGGAAATGGCATCACCCACACTGAACCAGAAGTCATTGTAACCTTCTGGCCAACAGGTTCAGCTCAGGTTTCTCCACCCACTCCTCCCAGATGGTCCAAAGGAAGTACCACAAACAATCCCAATTACTAGGAGAGGGGTCAATGCAGTTTCCAAGGCCAAAAACACCGATGGCCCCAGATAACATCCCAGGATGTTTAATAGCAGGAAACCTCCTCTCTGGTGCACTGGAAATTACTAACTGGAGTGTTCAGTCAGGTTCTGTGCCCAAGGAAAGAAAGTTGACTAGTCACTCCCCGCACAAAGGAGTGAACCACTGATCTGGGTAACAGGCCCACAAGTCTTACCAGTCTCAAGGAGGACCATGGAAAGAATTGGACATAAATGAGGACATAGGTAACCTCCAAATACTGAACCAATCACAGTTCAGTCTGTTAAAGGTAGGTCATAGCTATTAAAATTAGCGGCCTTTCAGTGTCAAAGCACTGGATGAAGGTTGACTGACCACAGCTTACCCCGACCTGGCTAAGGCTTTTGATACAATACCCCAGGCATTACAGACAACTAATTTAGATACAAACCCTTTTATCACCTGCTGGATAGTCAACTGGCTCACTGACAAGACCCTGGTCAATAGTTGAGGCCACCTCCATGAGGTCAGTCACTAGCAGAGTCCCACAGAGCATTGTACTGGCCTGCTCCTCAGCATCTATTTCTCAAATAGAAGCAAATGCTGAAGGATTATGACTAAGTATGCAAATTATTGCAAGCTGGGGATTAACAGACTACCATGCAGACACGGCATTCTTCAAGTTCCATCTCAAACTTACAACCACATCTTAAACTCAATGCTAAGAAATTCATAATTGTACCCTTTAGGAAGTCAACCATCCTGACTAATTACCATGTTGATAATACACCCTTAAGAGTCAACCCAGTGGTCGGAAATCTGGGTACACAGACAATAGCCTTACCTTCTAGCACCACATGGCCACAGTGGTGAGGAAATACTTATGTTGTGCAACCTAAGGGCAAGGCATATAGGTCCAAAGAGGTAATCATCCCACTGTACTCCACCCAGTGCTCCCCTTGGTATGTACCTGACCAGGCATATGCAGCAACTATAGCAACCAAAAGCTCCTTACAAAATAAAGATACAAGACTTAACAAACTTGCTTTAGGCTCAAAGCCCTTTCCCTCTACTCATTTCTTAGAGGGGTGATCTATGCCTGCCTTACAAAGCGTCTGCAAATACCAGAAGAGTCTTAGATCTTCAAGTCAGAGTCAGAAATACAAGTTCTAGGCATCTGAATTTTGTCAGTGAGCATGCTGAAGAGAGACGTGTCTGAGACTGTCCCTTCTACGAACAGGCTTCCCAGCCATGTGAAGCAGAGTTTGTGTATTACCCAGTTGAAGTACAACCTAGACCAGTGGATGGGGAAATAGGAACTTTACACCAGCCTTGGCAACCATTTCCCTTAGACAGGGATGGCTTATAAATGCCTGGCCCTCAATGCCCTATTTGGATACAGGAAACCATTCTTTCAGGAAAACCTGGCTATTTAGAACCCCCCAAGCTAGTTAAGCCTAGTAATCTAAGCATACACTTTTCACTGGACCCTAAACCAATTTTTGCCCAAAGATAATGTAACTGTATATACATGGTTACAGCCTAAACCTGAAAACACAATGATAAAGAAACAAAGCCAAAATGCAGGCAGCTATGAACTAGATTTTAATACAAGGCTTAGCACTTTCATCTGGTATATCAGGCCTTCATACTTCATGAGTTTATAGAGGAGTGCCAATTTATAGGCAAGATGCTCCTTGAGAGGTTATCCCAATGATAAAGTAGAGTTTTACAGATTACCTCAGATTTTACTGAATGTCTGGCCTATATCAACCACTCTTGTGGGCACCTTTATGTGCTACGCTGCCTCCTGTGTGGTGGGAGCAAATGTCAGGTTTGAATAAGCTACTTAATCCTATACGGGGTTTTACCTGGATTGTAACCCAATTGCTAGACTTCCTGCAAGGGAATTTGGTAGAACCTTTGGACATGTTGAGGATGGTCTTCCATTCACAATATTAATCTTCCCTCAAAGGGAAATTCAATGGCAATGCATTTACTATGTATACTAATAGCTGGGGATTTTGGTGATTAAAGCCCGTTTCTTATGGATAATTACATTACAGGTGTGTAATATTGGGTCCTTGTCCTGAAGTTTTATACAGAAGGGATAGGAACTTTAAAGATTGGTGCGACACCTTAACTTCTGGTAAGGGTAGATATTCTGGTAAAAATGGCCAAATGTGACAACTAACCAGTATAAATGCATCCTTGTGTAACTTGACTTGGGTAACAAGTTACAAAGCTGTGGTTTATACCAAGTGTAAAAATTGCCCCACTTATTACATAGGCAAAACAGAACACAAGCTTAAGCAACATTTATGAACACTTGAGATCAAAAAAAGTCTACAAATGCCCTTTTTTTAAAGCAGTTTAAGGACCTTGAATTATGCTTTGCTGTGTTAGAACATATTAAAATAAACCCTAGAAGGCCCCTGGAATATTTTATTGGAGCAAAGAATACTGGTGGCAAATTTAACCCAGGGGCAGATTTCACCAGCTGATTTTAAATTTATGTACGATTCCCCAAAATATGCTAGAGTATTTGGGGTACCTAAAATTCACAAGATTTGAATGACCCACCTCTTCACCAGATAGTTGATGCACTAGTAATTCCAAGACCTATTATACAGCAAAGTATGTTTACCAGTTAAAATGTAAATTATCGATCTCTGCCATGACTCATGGGGCTTTAAATGTAATCATTTGGGGTCCTATGATGGATGTCAGACTTTTGCATGTATACAGCATAACATTGAAACAATGGTTTATAGAATTTTATACCAATTTACCTGCTGGTAAAGATTGAAGTTTATTTAATGGAACTGGTGTTGTGCAATAATTATGATGGGCATTATTTTCAAACAGTTAAAAAGGGGTAGCCATGGGGTCCTTCTTGGGCCATTGTATCCCACAGTACTGGCAATGTGGGAATCTAGTTATCTTTTCAAGACCATTTTTGCCCACATTAAACTGCATGTCCATTTTTAGACTACATTTGTGTGGACTGGCCAAAAAGACCTTATACCAGTTTTCATAGATTTTAATGGAACTTGTTTTTGGAATTTTTGTATCTGGTCAAGGATACAAGTATAGCATATTTGGAGGTTTTATTATGGTTAAGACCCACAGAGGAGTTTAGTCATTTATAGGAAGAAAACATTAAGTTTTTGCATTTTACAAGTAGCCATCTCTCGTCAAGAAAGCAGTTAAGGGTTAGATGGTGAGAGCCGCTATGATGGTGAATTTCATACGAGTTTAGAGTACCACTAATTTATAGACCAGATGTTTCTTAGTAGAGATTATCCCAATGATTAGTGGAGTCTAAAATACGAGGTTCTATAAGTGGCCTACATCAACCACTTTTGTGGGCACTTAGTGCTACGCTGCCTCCTGTATGGTGAGCAAGCATCAGGTTTGGGTAAGCTACCAGATCCTCCATACTATACAGGTTCTAACCTGGATTGTAACCCATTGCTAGACTTCCTGCAAGGGAATTTGGTAGAACCTTTTGGACACAGTGAAGATGGTCTTAACCCCATTCACATTAATCTTCCATCAAAGGGAAAATTCAATGGTAACATTACTACATATACAAATAGTTGGGGGATTTCAGAGATTATTCATAATTGGGCTTCAATTACAGCAGCAACAGCGGTGTGGAATATTGGGTCCTTTTCCCAAAGTTTTACACAGAAGGGACAAAAGCTTTAGATTGGTGACACCTTAACTTCTTGCAAGGGCAAATATTCTGGTAAAATGGCCAAATGTGGCCATTGTAACCAGTGTAAATTCATCCTTGTGTTAAACGTGCATTAGGTAATAAACAGATTGTTGCCTCTGGTCAGCACATTTGTTACACCAAAGGTGTGGTTTGCGCTTAGTGTAAAAACTGCTCCACTTATTACGTAGGCAAAGCGGAACTAAGCTTAAGCAATGGTATTTATGAACATGGTTATGAAAAGCCCAGTTCTACAAATGCCCTTTTTAAACATATCAATGGGTTTAAGGACCATGAATTCTGCTTTATTGTGTTGTATGTTAAAATAAAACCCTGGGGGGGCTGGAATATTTTATTGCAGCAGAAAATACTGGTGGCAGATCTTAATGCCTCAGCACCCCCTGGACTCGCTTTCTAATGTAAAAGTTTGATGAATTTTTGTAACATTCAAGTAGGACTGCATATAGATTAGTCAATTGAGTGATGTATAGATATCTTTTATCTGTGTAGATTTAATTTCATTTTAATTTTGTTTGATGTGAATTATACAGGTCTACATTACAAAACCAAAAAGACCAGAGATTGAATGGCTTAAGTCAAAAATGCCATACCTCAAAGTCGATCTTGTGGGGAGACTCCACCCCACCCCCACTAATTATATATTCAGAGATTGCACTAGTGAGGAACAGGCAAATTTTCCCATCTTCACTGTACTGTGATCTCTAAAACAGATTAACAGCATTTCCAACATTAAAGCAGTTTGATGTTCAGCCTCTGATTTCATAACAGCCCAATTACAGTGCACTTTATTATATATGGTTGGTGGGTTTGCTATTATTGGACTTGGTATCCAAATGACTAGGGTTACAACATATCACTATAAAAGAGGTCATGACAGTTTCTAAAATGCCTGGAGGCCAGATATAACAGACAAAAGCAAGTTGTTGGTCTATTCATTCGTAGCTGCCTTTTTTGTTTTGTTTCAGCTAAACCCAACTAATTTCAGCTGCTAATCGTTTGATCAAGACAACCAATTCACATTTTTCTCAAGCTTACTCTCCCATTCAGAATGCCACAACCCCCTCTCCCAGAAATCCTGCATGTGGGAGTGCTATTCTCATCTAGGCAATGTTTTTATTTTGTGCAGTTAAGTACAGCAACATGCAACCTTACATGTAATACACTGACAAGGCATAAACTGAAAAAACAACCTGTTCAATAAAATTGAGACTTGGCCTGCATTTGTTGCTGTCAATTAAGATCAAAACATCCACCCAAGTTGTGCTCCAGTGTAATGCACGTATGGAAAAAAAAAAAAAAAATTCGATGTGCCATGTCGCCATTTTCCATAAATAAAATTCTGGAATGGATCAAAGCACCAGTCATGTTAAACTGTGCACCAAATTAAAACACTTAATTTTACAGTATAATGTAAGAAAAATAGCCGTAGAGCAAAACAATGAAGGGTGCTAGTAATTCCAGATACCAGTAAATAGTTGTCCAATGAAGAGAAAATATAAGACAACTATTTACTGGTATCTGCCTTCCGTAGAGCATTAACTCCAATAGGCTTTTTTTCATTTGGACTTAATTTTACAGTACTTGAAAGTCTGCTTTGTGTCATAGTTGAGATTTCATATGAAGTTCATTAGTTCTACTTCAAGTAGAAGTCAGGAAATGTGCATGCACCCCCCCCCCCAAAAAAAAAAACTACCTCAACATATTTGAATATCCAATGCAACTGCACACTGACCATTTGTACAAATGTGAAAAACATTCTGGTGACAAACAGGACAGAATAGTTTGCAATACCTTCAGCTCTTTACAGGATAAATAGAAAACTTACTAGCCTTTATCATGGTATCTGTTCAATAAATGTCAAGCTGTACAAAATTGTCCTTACCTTTTTGTTGGAAATACAATGAGCTGGTCTGGTTTGACATTCCTTTCCAAGACCTTCACATATCCCCTACCATCAGCCAAGCCAGCATATATTGCCTTTTGAGTCTCGATGGCCCAGTACAGCTGCCCTGTTAACCAGTCAACTGCTATACTATTAATGCCCACAATTCCTAGAGAAACACAAACAAAACCATTTACAAGTGCATGTCAGCACAAGGCACAGACATTACCAAAAAGATCCAACCATATCTGCATTTTCTTCACGTTCTCAAAGCTCTAGCAAATTTACTGCAAATACTCAAGTGTGATAGCTATTAAATAAGTGTCATTTGACTTTAAAATGCAGCAAACTCAATTTCCAGCCCAAGACCGGAACTGACCTTAAACACAATATTTTGTCTAGTAAATGCTATTTCCAGTTGAGTAACAGCAGTATCTTGCAGTGAATACAAGAATTTTACCAAAAGACCCTGTATTTCACAGTAGTGGGAATATAAGCAGCCATGAAAATCTTGGTTTAGCATTAATTACATAAACATGCATTTTCAATTAAACTAGAAATAACTGGGATAATCAGTATCCTGCAGTTTGCCCTCCACAAGCAAGACACCCAAGTTTGGTGAAAATTATGTCAGTGGCAAGGTTGCACAAAACCATGCAGGCAGACATGATCTTGTGGGGGTGTTGACAGGAATAAACTTACATAAAATACCACCTACCCTAAAATTGTGAGGAGCTACTGCATCGCACATTGTGATGCACTTTTGCCCAATTACCAACATGAATGGAAGATCTTTTAAGAAGTGACATGGGAATACAAGTGAGTTTGAAGCAACTGCTACAGTCACTCAAGTACATACATTTTTATGTACTGCCAGAGACAACATGGGCACTCTCCTGGCCACAGGTTCCCAAGTCCGGAATGCAATCTTAACATGGCAAAGAGGACAGAAACCTGCTTGGAAGTCATCACATTGAAAAACTCTTGAATATACTACATACTTTCCTATGTGAATTGAATGAAATTCTTCAATGGTATGGTAAATTAAAGGTGTTTCCCATGTCTTCAGGTGTCCTGAAGCAGAAGGAAGGTAGATCCAGCTAGACTGACACTGCAGTCCAGTACAAGGGGTGCTGCACTCAGAGTGGAGACCTTCAGATGAGATGTTAAACTGAAGCCATCTGCCTGACAAGGATGTGCTGGTATGAGTATGTACAGACATGCCAAAATAACTTTGTCCACAACAGGGAGGCTGAACCCTTAGGCAGTGCTTCATGTCAGAAGAAAAAGGTAGGGTGCTGTACTACAACCAGGGAAGGGAATTAAGGGGAAGGGAGGGAGGATGATAGTACTGCAACAGTGATCTAGTCAAACACATTATGATGAACTACAGTTGCATCATGTCCTCCATTAGATCACTGTTGCATTAGCTATTGCATGAGACAAAGCTCAAAAAGTTTAATGTCTAGGATTCCATGAACAGCAGCCCCGGAGAAGTATGTTCTGGAAACAAAGTTAACCACCATTACAAGATATAGTCTAACAGAGGACCAAGTTAGATCTTCTGAAATAGCAAGTTTCCAGAAAGCCCCAGATGTGCCAGCCACTCTGGTATCTTGAGCCCTGACATTGAGGTGGAGTTGCCATGACTGGAACAGTAAAACTAAATGGAATGGGGAAATTCCTTCAGGCTGATCTGCACACTGATGCGGTGGTTCCCAAATACCTTGAAACTTGCCTTCAGAAACTGCAGTATTGGCAAAGTCATAGGTATCGATAGGCAGTCTGGAAGTGGTTTGAGGATAAAGGGAGACCTGGGTTGCAGATTACTGGCTCAGTTCATAAGTTATTGGAATTCGAAGGGGAGGAACATTGGGTCTAAACAGATTTGGAAAACTACTGGAGCCTGCACATGAAGTCTGGCAAGAGGAATCAAACCTAGAACAGATTTTAATGGACGTTGTCTGAACAGAAAAGTTGAGCAATAAGCTTGAATCTTCTGGACAAATACACTGTCAGGCATGTCTAGAACACAACCCAGAAATACTAATTTGAATCTAATCACTAGTTCCAGATCACAATGTAGTAAAGACAGTTGAAATAGTGTCTGTTTACCATCAATCTTAACTGAATGAGGCTGAAGTCAGTCTTACAAATAAAGGAAAATGCATGTACCTTGAACCCTGCAGTGAGCCAATGAGAAAGACATCGGTTGAAGCCTCTTGAGGAAGCAGAAATTCCAAAGTGCAAAGTATAAACTGATTATGCACTCACAAAACAATCTTAAGGGTATTTTGTGAAGGAGATTAAGTAAGCATCCTTTTAGATTATGACTAGGACAGCTAGGAGAGCTTAAATTCTTAGCATTGAATTGTGCAATGCTAAAAGTGTTTAGCTTAGAAAGATTAAATTATCCACTTTTCTACAATACTCAGCACCCAAATTCCATATTAAATGACTCAGTCTTGCTTGGGGACAGAGGTCATGATCAGTTTTCTAGTCCTTGTGCCCTCCCCTACATAGAGAACTAGTCTGAGGTTGACTCATGCAGGATGGCATATGGGAATAATCCCTGCAATTTTCACAAGGCGACCAGGGATGGAAAAGACAAGGACAGATCAGTGTTCACAATACGTGCAAATGTTAAAAATGTCTACAGTGCATGCTTAGAGGATTGCCCTGGAGCAGGCTAAACTGACTGGTGTTTTTGCAGTTGCAAGCTCCCTGCAAACCCCCCCCCCCCATTTAGGAGGCTGTCCCAACACCCCCCTGCTAAATATCAATCTAGTCACAAACCAGTTTGTCAATCAGATGTTGACCCAGTGACTGTTCACACAGGCAACAGGGTACAACAGCCACTAATCAGTTTTTACCATTTTAAATAGCAGGCTCGTTTATGCTGATAAATGGACTGTTTAGAACTTAAGACATTTATGCTATGACAGTAACGTTTTGTGCAAGAGTTATTGGACTGACCAAAGTTTGACATTGGGCAGCCTCCCATAGGTAACCTAAACAGCCAAAGCTGAAATAATTCTCATTTGCTACACATACTGAAGGCAGTGGTTCCTAGTGCAGCATTTTCACTTACTGGATTTGTCATCTCAGCTGAACATGCATATAAATGGGATCAGAACTAGAACAGCAGTCCCACAACCCATCTGAAATCAGCAATGGAAAAGTTTCTACCACACTGTCAATCTTGGAATGATCAACATGTTCCCTTACCTAGTTTTCCAACTTAGAAGCCTTACTGTAGTTACTTGCAGGGATTAAACTTGTTAGTTGAGCCCCACCTATATCATCCTCTTCTAGGTATTATGTACACA